>NW_006921787.1:6136621-6150263 GCF_000298275.1 Orycteropus afer afer
AATATCATGGCTTGTGTCAGGCGCACCTTAGTCCTCAAGGAGATATCCTTGCTCCTCAGCACTTGAAACAGTTCCTTCGCAGTTGACTTTCCCAGTGCTACACGTCGTCTAATGTCCTGACTGCTGCTTCCGTTGACATCGATTGTAGAACCAAGCAGTAGCAGAAAAATGTCATATATGGGTGGCTTTAACAAACAGGAGTTTATTCTCTTACAGTCTTGGAGGCTAGAAGTCTGAATTCAAAATACCGGCCTCGAGGGACTGGTTGAAAGCCACTCATTTTTGGGCCTCAGCTCTGCCTCTTGATCCCAGCCCAGTGAAGATGGAGGCTTTCTTCACTCAGGCAGCTGCTGGCTGCTGAGGGTGACAAACCCAGGGTGGACAAGTAAAAAGGCACAGTCCCAATGTTACTAAACCACATGGCAGGCCATTAATTCAAGTCCATTGAAAGTCCCAAGATCAGGAGAGCATGGCAGGCTACTGAATGAAGACTCGGCTACATGCAGGGTTCAAGTGTGCCAAAAAATTTGAGACCTTCCTCAAAGCTGCTTCTTATATTTGGAAGCAGATCACAACTCTAAAGCAGCAACTCATCTGTTCCAGTAGATTCCAACATGGAACTGATTGACAGTCTCACCATGGGGAATAACTACATCCCACTGCACAGCTACTTAAAACCAGGCACAGCCAAGTTGACAACAACCTTAACCCCAACACTATGTAATTAACCAAATAAAATGATTATAGGTTAGGAGACACAAAGTTAAATTATGGTTAAATTTATCAGAGAAAACATTTGATGACAGTTTATTATTCCAATGGATCCATTTTTTTTTTTTTTTTTAGTTAATTGTGATAGTAGTTCAGAATCAAGCACACAAGATATTTAAAACTTTCCAACACAAAATTTTCTAAGCAAAAAGTTCATGGAGATTCTGTTGTATTTGTTGCCATTTTACATGTTGTTTGTTGTTATGTGCTGTTGAGTCAGACTAGACTCATAGAGACCCCTCCTTGAGTTTCCGAGCCAGTATCACTACTGAAGTAGACTGCACCATCTTCCTTCTGAGGAGTGGCTGGTGGGTTTGAACTGCCCGCCTTCTGGTTAGCAATCAAGTGCCTTAGGCACTATGCTACTATTTCTATTGATGTGTTCTCTTTAAGTGGATATTATCAAATTGTCCAGGGCAGTTAGTTTAATACCAGGTTTTACGTTAACCAATGCAGATGAGCATTTTTCCTGGAATTTCTTAAGAACTGAAGAGCCATCTATTGAATACACACACATGCACTCATATATATACACATGTACACATATATTTTAACCTGAAATAATATAAGGCAATTTGTGTTTTGAATAAATTATATTAGTATTCTAGGGTTATTGTGTTGTTGTCAGGTGCCGTCGAGTCACTTCCTATTCATAGAGACCCCATGCACAGCAGAACATACCACCACCAGATCCCACGCCAGATCCATGATCCTTGCTATACTTGAGCCCATTGTTGCAGTCACTGGGTCAATCCATCTCGTTGAAGGCCTTCCCTTCTTTCGATGACCCCCCTCCTTACCAAGCATGACATCCTTCTCCAGGGAATGGTCCATCCTGACAACATGACCAAAGTGGGTGAGACGAAGTCTGGCCATCCTTGCTTCCAAGAAGCATCTTGGCTGCACTTCCTCCAGAACAGATCTGTTAGTTCTTTTGGCAGTCCATGGTACCTTCAGCATTCTTCGCCAGCACCACAACTCAAAAGCATCAACTCTTTTTAAGTCTTCCTTATTCATTGTTCAGCTCTCACATGCATACGAGGCGACTGGAAATATCATGGCCTATGTCAGGCGCACCTTAGTCCTCAAGGAGACATCTTTGCCTCAGCACTTGAAACAGTTCCTTTGCAGCCAACCTGCCCAGTGCTAAACACTGTCTAATGTCCTGACTGCTGCTTCCATTGGCCTCTATTGCAGAACCAAGCAACGTGAATTCTTTGACAACCTCAATCTTTTCTCCATTTATCATGATGCTGCTTATCGGTCCAATTGTGAGGATTTTTGTCTTCTTTATACTGAGATGTAATCCATAGAGCAGGCTGTGTTCCTCAGCCTTCATCAGTAAGTGCCTCAAGTCACCTTCACTTTCAGCAAGCAGAGTTGTATCATCAGCGTATCTCAGGTTGTTAATAATTCTTCCTCCAATCCTGATGCCGCATTTTTCTTCATATAGTCCAGCTTCTCAGATTATTTACTCAACATATAGATTGCATAATTATGGGGAAAGGATACAACCCTGACACAATCCCTTCCTGATTTTAAACCATGCAGTATCCTCTAGTTCCATTCAAACGACAGCCTCCTGGTCAAGGTACAAGTTCCTCATGAGCACAATCAAGTGTTTGGGAATTCCCATTCTTCTCAATGTTATTCATGATTTGTCATGAGCCACACAACCCAATGCCTTTGCATAATCAATAAAGCACAAGTAAATATCTTTCTGGTATTCTTTGCTTTGAGCTAAGATCCATCTGACAACAGCTATGCACCACAACTCAAAAGCACGTCCTCTTCTGAATCCAGCTGCTGCAATCATTTTTGAAATACTTTCAGTAAGAACTTACTTGTTTGCAATAGTAATGATATTGTTTGATAATTTCCACATTCTGTGGGATCACCTTTCTTTGGAATGGGTACAAATATGGATCTCTTCCAATTAGTTGGCCAGGTAGCTGTCTTCCAAATCTCTAGACATAACCAAATGAGTGCCTCCAGTGCGACATCCATTTGTTTAAATATCTAAGTGAGTATTCCGTCAATTCCTGGAGGCTTATTCTACACCAATTCCTTCATTGCATCTTCGACTTCCTCCTTCAGTACCATTGGTCTAGCTCATATGCACCTCCTGAAATGGATGAAGATGGACCAGTTCTTTTTGGTACAGTGACTCTGTGTATTCCTTTCATCTTCTTTTAATGTTCCCTGCATCATTCAATGTTTTGCCCTTAGAATCTTTCAACACTGCAACTCAAGGCTTAAATTTTTTCCGCAATTCTTTCAGCTTAAGAAATGCTGAGTGTGTTCTTCCCTTTTGGTTTTCTAACTCCATGTCTTTGCACATTTCATTATAGAATTGGCTCTGTCTTCTCAAACTTCTCTTTGAAATCTTCAGTTCAATTTTTTATCTCGTCATTTCTTCCATTTGCTTTAGCTACTCTCTGCTCAAGGACAAGTTTCAGAGTCTCTTCTGTCATCCATTTGGGCTTCTCTTCTTTTCTTGTCTTTTTAGGGACTTCTTGCTTTCTTCATGGATGATGCTCTTGATGTCATTCCAGAATTCATCTAGTTTCTAGTCATTAATGTTCAATACATCAAATCTATTCTTTAAATGGTCTCTAAATTCAGGAGGGATATATTCTAGACCATATTTTGGCTCTCTTAGACTTGTTTTAATTGTCTTTAACTTCAAGTTGAACTTGCAAATGAGCAGTTGATGGTCTGTTACTCAATCAGCTCCTGGCCTGGTTTTGGATGAAGATATTGAGCTTTTCCATTGCCTCTTGCCGCAGATGTAGTCAATCTGATCCTGTGTGTTCCATCTGGTGATGTCCATGTGTACAGCTGCCGTTTGTGTTGTTGAAAAAAGATTTTTTCAATGAACAAGTCATTGGTCTTGCAAAATTCCACCATGCAAGTTTCAGCATTATTTCTGTCACCTAGGCCAAATTTTCCAACTACCAGTGATTCTTGGTTTCCAACTTTTGCATTCCAGTCACCAGTGATATTTAACACATCCTAATTGCAAGTTCTGTCAATTTCAGACCACAGAAGTTGATAAAAATCTTCCATTTCCTCGTCTTTGGCTTTGGTGGTTGGTGCATAAATTTGAATAATAGTCGTATTAACGGGTCTTCCTTGTAGGTGTATGGATATTATCCTATCACTGACAGTGTTGTACTTCAGGACAGATCTTGAAACATCCTTTGTGATGATGAATGCCATGCCATTCCTCTTTCCTGACATAGTAGATCATATGGATGTCTGATTCAAAATGGCCAAAACCAGTCCATTTCAGCTCACTAGTACCTAGAATATCAATCTTTATGCATTCCATTTCATTTTTGACAACTTCCAATTTTCCTAGATTCAAATTTCGTACGTTCCATGTTCCAATTATTAATGGATGTTTGCCACTGTTTCTCCTCAATTTGAGTGGTGCCGTGCCAGCAAATGGAGGTCTTGAAAGCTTTACCTTATCCATATGAGTAAGGCTGATTTTACTCTGAGAATGCAACTCTTTCCCAGTCCTACTTTGAGAGCTTTCTATGCTAAGTGACTCATCTTCCTCCTCTGTATTGGACAATGTTTCTGGACTATTCATAAAGTTGCACAGTAATGTATCACACAGTGTTTCTCTGCTATTCACAAGGTTTTCACTGGCCAATTCTTTGAGAAGTGGATGGCCTCATCCTTCTTCCTAGTCTGTCTCAGTCTGCAAGCCAGGCTGATACATGTGCAACAGGTGCACCCCACTGGGTTTGAAACACCAGTGGTGCAGCCTCAAGACTCACAGCAACATATCGCCACAGTAGGACGAACCAACAGACAAGTTTTTCTTCCTTAGCTGTTGGAAACCCTTTCAACCACCCTTACCTGGATCCCTGTGGTTAACTCCTCGATCTGTTCCTATCCCCTTTGCCTTTACTGTCCTCACCCTGCCTTCCCACCTTGCTACTTGTAGGGTGTGGCCTGGGTTCCCTTTTCTTACATGGGTCCCTGCGGCTGACTCTTCAATCTGTTCATGTCCCCTTTGCCTTTTCTGTCCTCTCCCTGCCTTCCTGCCTCACTGCTTGTGGGGTGTGGCCTGGGTTCCCTCTCCTCACGTGGCTTCCTGCAGTTGACTCCTCTATCTGTTCCAGTCCCCTTTGCCTTTTCTGTCCTCTCCCTGCTTCCCACCTCACTGCCTGTTCTTAGGTCTCTGGAATCCGAATTCTAGGTAGTATAGGAAAATATTCTTTCAGCATTTTAAAGGTTAGAAAATAATTCAAGCGGTCAGTAGGGTCATGCTATCTCTGAAAACTCTGGAAGAAATTCTCTTCAGTGCCTTTCTCCTAGCTTGTAGTATTACTGACAATTCTTGACATTCCTAGACTTGTAGATTCATCACTCTAATCTCCATCTTTGTATTTACATGACATTCTCCCTGCATGACTGTGTCTGTTTCTTCCTCTCTTCTTGTTAAGACTACTCTAATAAGTAAGAACTCATATTACCTTGATTATGTACTTATGACCTATTTCCAAATAAAGTCAGATTCTGAGGTTCCAGAGAAAACATGGGTTTTGGAAGGACACTACTTAACCTGGCACATACATGAATACACTTTCTCCACTAGTTTTGTTTTACATGCATGTACATGTTTTCTATGATCAAGACTCTGAATATCTACTACGTTCAAGGCAATATATATCCTTGCTATTAAGACAATAAAACAAAATACAATTTTATCTATTTTGCTTATTCTCCCTGAAAACACTTGTACATAACCACAGTTTTCAATGATATTTCTGTTAAAGGGACAGTAAGAAATAGTTTGACATTTTCTCCTTGGATATTGCCATTCTTGAACATCTGTTTCCCTATTTGGTTAATTGAGCTTTGTAATTTTTTTTTTTTAAGATTAAAATGTACAGAAACATTTAGTTACTTCATGAAGCCTCTTTGATGGCCCAAGCATATCAAGAAAACATTACGAGGCAGTAAGCAGTTTATAAATTATTTTTTTTTAAAGTTTAGAAAACAGTTTAAAAATGTGTATATAATTATATCATCAAAGAATTATAGGATTTCACAGAGCTTAGCTTTGGAATAAGGAGTTCTGGTAGCATAGTGCCTAAGGCTGGCGGTTCAAACCCACCAGCCACTCCTCAGAAGGAAGATGGGGCAATCTACTTCCGTAGTGATACTGCCTCGGAAACCCAAGGAGGGGTCACTATGAGTCAGGTCCGACTTGACAGCATATAACAAAGCTTTGGAATAAGGAGCTCTGGTGGCATAGTGCCTAAGGCATTTTACTGCTAACCAGAAGGTTAGTGGTTCAAACCCACTAGCCACTCCATGGAAGGAAGACTGTGCAAACTACTTCCTTACAGATTTAGAGTCACTAAGAGTTGGAATCAACCTGATGGCAGAGTTAGGCTTTTTTGTTTGTTTGTTTTTAAGCTTTGGAGTAACAGTTTAAACTAATCTCTTTCAACCTCTCATGAAATTCTTTAAGCTCCAAACATCCATGACACATGATTACTACATTTATACTTATCAACTATCTTTAATAAGGCACTTACTTTCTCAAGAGCGTTCTGATCCTTAGAAACTTTTTTCCATAAACCAAAACACCAAACTCACTGCCATTGAGTGGGTTCCGACTCATAGTGACCCCCTTTGGGTTTCCAAGGCAGTAAACCTTTATGGAAGTAGATAGCTGCTAAAAGGGCAAGGAGGCCACATCTTCTGACCTCCTCTAATCCCACAAGAGGAAGACAGAGTCACCATCCATAGCCCAAAGCCTAGTCCTGTGAGGCCAGGCATGCTGCCTCCCTACAGCTCTTTCACCAACCCTGACACCAACTGTTCTTCCTGCAGCACTCACTACCTTTCTACGGGTTTGATAATTGACTGCAGTGGCCACACACAACTCACAGATTATGGAGTTTATTAGGGAAGCACCAGGCTACAATTTAAGTTCAAGAAAAATGCTCAGTCTCTCTCAGCCCTCCGTCTCTCAGCCAACAGTCTCTCACAGTCTCTCTCCCAACAGTGCATGTCCCTTGGTGTCTCACTCAGCAATGTGTGTCTCTTGCATCTCTTTCCCAGCAGTGTGTGTCTCTCAGGATCGCACGTCTCTTTCAGCAGCACATCTTCTCAGCCAGCAGAGAGACTTCTGCCTCTAGGATGCCTCCTTTTGAGCCTGGCAGGGTGGCCAAACTAACCAATCATAACATCAGAATTCTAAACACGTGAGAGAGAGTGAACCTCCCAGAACATTGCTTTGTGCTGCTCCCAACAAAAATATCCCAGGTAGATAACTATCAGGAACTACTTGGTCGTTCATTGCCAATTCCACCATGGAATTTACAAAGACTTATGGGTAGAAAAGCCATACCAGGTAATTTACTACACCACAATTGCCCAGTCTTCTTTCCATGGACCAGATGGTGGGCTTGATCCTCCATACTTCTCATCAGCAGTCAAATGCCTTAGGCACTAAGCCACCTTCCATAGATAAGTAAAAACTGCCCCTTCCTTTTACTTGCACTTATAAGACTCTAATATTACCACCAGACTCTCTTGGAATAAATCCAGACATTCTTATGACTTCAGGAGCAATTGTATGTTTAAAAGCAAACATGGTGTTATACAGTCAATTTCATTTTCTTCCTCACAACAATTCACAAATAAAAGAAAATGTTGACTTTAAAACACAGTACTGATAGTTCCAGATGTTTAACCAATAAGCTATGATTCTCTTAGATCATATGAAAACCATATACAATATTAAAACCAAACTATCAAGGTCAATAATTTTATGCTGCCATGTTTATCTTATTTTATTGAATTTTAAAAAATAAAAGAGATCCATTTGGTCAATAAATAGTTGTTTTGTGACTTCTCTGTGCCAATCAACTTTTTTAAGCCCTTGGTAACAAATGCTTTACATAGTCACCTGCTATCCCAAAGATTGGTGGTTTAAGTCCACACAGAGGCACTTGGGAAAAAGGCTTGGTGATCTTCTTCTAAAAAATGAGCCATTGGAAAGCTTATGGATCATAGTTCTACTCTGACACACATGGGATCTCCATGAGTGTTCAAAATGATTCAATAGAAATTGGTTTTATTAAATGGGAAGCTCCAGTTCTCATGGAAGTTAAATTATAAAGAAAGATAGTAAGAACTATTAAGAAAATAGAAATAGCAATAAAAGAAAGTATGTATGTTGGAAGCAGAAGGAAATCACACTAAATAGAACACTCACTGAGATGACATTTGATTTGTAGCCTAAATGACTAGAAGAATCCAATCAGAGATGATCTGGGAAAAGAGAAAACGGTAATGAGAAGGAGCAGAGGTTACAAAGGCACTGAGGTAAAAATTGACCTTGGCAGGTTCAAGAGAACAAAAACATAAACACTATTGTGATAGCAATGTAGTATAAATAAGATGATAAAAAAAGAGGGTTGGAGATATAAGGAAAGGCCAGATTACATATCTCCTCTAAAAAGCTATCCCAGATTCCTCATCTGATCTGGGAATAATACCCTGGAAAGGCTAGTGAAATGGGTAAGGTCACAAATAAAGGAACTAGATGATTCAGAACTACAGACCACTTTTCCATATTACTCTATTCATTGAGTTCATAAACAGCTTGAGATGATGTACAGAGTTTTGCACAGGATATAAGATTTAAATACTGTTAATAGTCCCATAGAGATTTTGAGTATATCCAGTGGAGTAGCTAGTGGGCTCAAACTGCTGAACATTGGGTTAGCAGGTGAGTCCTTAACCATTGAACCACCAGTGTTCCTTGGATTTTTGCATATTTGACATCTATTCATATTTTGAAGACACCTTTAATAAGTGAATGAATATGTGTGTGTGTGTGTGTGTTATAGTTTAAAAAAAAAAAAAAAAAAAAACTACCATCAAGTCAATTCTGACTCACAGCAACCCCTGTTGGGTTTCCAAGGTTGTAAATCTTTAAAGAGTAGATTCTCCAATTTGTCCAATCTTCCTCCCACAGAGCACCTGGTAGGTTTGAACCACCAACCTTCTGGTTAGTAGCCAAATGCCTTACCCAATAAGCCACCAGGGCTCTTTATACAATATTATTTAAATATATATTATAGAACTTATTATGTCTATCATATCAATTATATCCTTTACATATACCTGCGAATATATATATAATATATACACAACATATATAATATATATAATATGCATGTAATAAAATAAATAATGATACATATATACCATGAAACCTGTATAAGGGGCAACCTGTCAGAGAAGGAAAACTTAAATATTTTCCACCAATATGAATGATAGAAAAGTTAAGTCTACACCCTGTCAAAGGTGTCAAAACTTGCATACCCAGATAAACAAGGAAGTTGCATCAATTTCTGGGTCTCATAGATTTCACTGTATGTATGTGTATATATATCTATCTTTCCCCACACACAATAGGTTATTAGGCTGGGTTCTCTAGAGAAGTAAAACCAGTAAAGCTTATAGAGAGAGAGAAAAAAAAAATTGTCTTAGGAAAATGGCTCACACATTTATAGAAGCTTACAAGTCCCAAGTTCCTGGGTCAGACATCAAACTGGAGTCTTTTCCTGACTCATGCAGCTTCAGGGGCTGAGGAGCTCAAGGATGGTGGGCAGTCTACCAGCTGTTGACTCTGGTGAATGACAAATCCAAGATCACCAGGCAGAATGATGGATGATTAGACAGTTGTAGACAGCACAAAATGATACAGATCCACAGAAGATTCTCTCATTTCCCCAGGATGTCTCTCTCTCTCTCTCTCTCTCTCTCTCTCTCTCTATATATATATATATAGGAAGCAGGCCACACTCCTAAGGAAGGTCCCTTTCAACAGATTGACTGCTCAAAGCATATACCTCCAATCTCATCATGGGAATAACCATATTACAGCTCCTTAAACCACTTAGAATTGTGATTGACACACAACCCCAACTATCAAAGTCTACTCCTTGTCAACTTGGCAGTTGTACACATCTCCTTAATCACATATAATCTCTAAATAAAGACAATCATAAAGACACATTTACACCTAACATGATACATTAAGACACGTACAACTGAGACATATTAACTTTGTTTACATTTCACAGTTTGTAACTGAAGAAAACAAAAATATTTGATGCACATATAAAATGCAGAAATATAACAATCACAGTCCTTGTGTCTGCAATATTCACATGCTCATAGCATACCACTTCCTCAGTCACACTTTGTATTGTCACCTTCTGGAGATTGCTTGGACTTTTAAGTTGAGTTATAGGTCTAGCAGCAAAAATGGGTGGTTGGGGCAGTTCTTGGGAACATTCTGCAATGTCTTACATGGCATCTACCTCAGGCAATGACCCAGCAGGAAGAGTCAAGTTAATCCCATCAAATGGAGGTGGAAGGGATTATGGTTTTATAGTAATCCCTTCAGATGGGAGGGATGGCTCTGTTGGCAGGAGGATTCAACAGAATGTACAGGCTCCATATCCTCAATCCTGACTATCAGCCCATATGTCCCCATTGCAGGTTTCAGGAACCATTTTTTTTCCCCAATCAATGACCTTACTTTAACTTCCGGCACCATTCTGAGTTGGCATTACAATTCAGCCATGCTTACAATAAGACTCTAGGTTTGGTTTTTGACAATATCAGCTCTGTTACTAGAAGAAATAAGACATTCTTTCAGGGCACAAGTGGAAACATTAAAGTCTTTTACATTTGAGCTGTGCCTCAGCAGCCCTGAACCCATCTCACTCTTTCACTATTTTCTCTAGCATAAGTAAGACCAACCATCAGCTTCCTTATACTCCTTATGCTGGCAAAATTGCAGAAAAGTATCAAATGTGTGATCACCCAGAGCCTCACTTCTCAAAAATACTTGATCTATTGGTGGTGCTATTCTGTGTATTAATGTTGCCAGTTTATGTAATGGATTAACAGGGCCCACTTCCTAGAGAGACAAAATCATAAAGATGGGCTTTCTAAATTGGTTCTCACCAATTCTGTTTTGGTTCTCCAATTTGATTAATCATAAAGGCACTAGTAACACTGCCTCCATTAATAAATAGGACCCCACTCCTGGTACCAAATGTGTTAGGCTGGGTTCTCTAGAGAAACAAAATCAGTAAAGCTTTCTAGAGAGAGAGAAAAAATACTTATAGAAGCTGGCAAGTCCCAAATTCATGGATCAAACATCAAACTGGAGGCTCTTCCTGACTTACACAGCTGCATGCTCAAGGTTGTCAGGCAGCATACCAGCTGTTGACTGTAGCAGATGATGAATCCAAGATCACCAGGCAGAATGGTGGATTGTTCACTCATGGACAGTTGTAGCCAGCACAACAGAATCCAGATCCACAGAAAATTCTCTCACTTTCCCAGGATGTCCATACATGTATATATTAGAAGAAGGCTACATCCCTAGAGAAATTATCTTTGAATGGATTGGCTGCTCAAAGCATATACATCATCATGGGAATAACCATATCACAACTGCTTAAATCACTTAGAATTGTGGTCCAGCCAAGTTGACATATAACCCCAACTATCACACGTAGTTTGTTGCTTGTCAAAATATCTCCAGTTGTTGATGGCATCAACATCTAACCAGCAGTGAAATTTAGAAAATATCACTCACATTTTCATATCCCCTACACCAGCAAATTCCATTCATCTCCTGTTAAAGTGTTTCCAATATTCCTACTTTTCCACACAATTCCTAACCCAAATTATCTTATGTTCCTAGTGGAATTATTACAGTAACCCCTCAAGTCAGTCCAGCATATAACCTTTATTTTCCCCAACAATTAATTATCTACATTACAGTCAAAACAATCTCTTCCAAATATAAAACTGATTATGCCCTACCCTCATCCTGACCATATTAAATGACTTTTCTTTGTTGCTAAAATAAGGCAAAATACCATAAATCAGCTTAAAATGTCCTATATGAAATGGACATTACCTGCTCTTCTAGCTACAATTTATACCAGCTCCTCCAGCCACATCTTATACCAAGATCTCCTCAATTTTTGTGTTATAGTCAATATGACCTTCTTTCATTATTTATCAGTTACCTTGACACCTCTCACCACTGGTCATCTCTGAGTTGGCTCCTGACTCCTGTTGACCTCATATGTTACAAAGTATAACTACTCAATAGGATTTTCTTGACTCTAATCATTATAGAAGTCAATTGCCAGGCCAGTCTTCTTCTTCTTTTTCCTTTTTTTTTAGAATCTTGATTTTGTTTTTATTCTAAGTCAGCATGTATTATTATTTTTTAAATTACTTTTTATTGTCAATTGGGAGAAAGTTTACAAAGCAAATTGGTTTTCCATTAAAAATATGTATACGTTTTCTTTTGTCACATTCATTGCAATCTGCACAAAGTAACAGCACTTGTCCCACTTCCTCCTTGTGTTTGTCTTTTCCATTCATTCTTCTTTCCTGTCTCTCTCTGTCTTCTGAGTTTTATCCCTGGGGAAATACTGGCCTTTTGATCTTGAATAGGTAATTTTTCTAAGGAGTGCATACCTCCCTGGTGTTCCTGTCCATCTTATAGGCTTGTCCAGGACAAGGGGGAAATGTATGGTTTAAAATCAGGAAAGGTGTGTATTAAGGTTGTTTCCTTTTGCCATATTTATTCAATCTGTGTGCTGAGCTAGTAAGCTGAGAAGTTGGACTATATGAAGAAGAGTGTGGCCTCAGGATTAGAGGAAGACTCATTAACAATCTGTAATATACAGATGACACGATATTTTTTATTAAAAGCAAAGAAAATTTGGAGAATTTACTGATGAAGATTAAAGATTACATGCCAACACAAAGAAAATAAAAAGCCACACAACTGGACCTTTAAGAAACATTATAATAAACAGAAAGAATGAAGTTGTCAAGGATTTCATTTTACCTGCATCTATAATCAATGTCTAAGGAAGAAGCAGTCAAGAAATCAAAACCATATTGCATTGGGCAAATCTGTTGCAAAAGACCTCTTTAAAGTATCAAAGAGTCAAGATGCCATTTTAAATATTAAAAGTTTGCCTCACCCAAGCCATTATCTTTTCAATAACCTCATGCACATATGAAAACCAGACAATGAATAAGGAAAAAGCAAAAGGGTTAATGCATTTGAAATGTGGTGTTGGCTAAGAATACTAAGAACAACCAAAGAAGAAGAAACAAATCTATCTTGGAAGAAGTGCAGCCAGAATACTCCTTAGAAGTAAGAGAGACCAGACTTCATGTTTCATACTTAGGTCATGATATTAGGAGGGACCAGCTCATGGAGAAGTAGTTCATACTTGTTGAAAGAGAGTAAAAGGGAAAGATCTTGATGAGATAGCTAGACACAATGGCTGCAATGATGGACTCAAGCATAGCAATGGTTATAAGAATAGCATAGTCCTGGACAGGGTTTCATGGGTTACTCTAAGTCAAAATCAGCTCCACGGTATCTAACAACAACAGCAACATAGGCCTATCTATTGTTTATAGGAGCTTTGGTGGCATAGTGCCCAAGGGGTTTGACTGCTAACCAGAAGGCTGGTGTAGAGATACTGCCTTGGAAACCCAAGGGGTTGTTATGAGGCAAATCAACTTGATGGCAATGAGTTTGGATTTTGGTTTTTATCCATGACTTGACTGAAAGCTGAACCACAGTGGTGAGTTCAAGTCTAGGGTTGAAGGGTGTCTAAGGGCTATAGAAATATAAGAAATATAAGAAATGAAAAGGTAAAAGGGCTGAACAGAAGATTTCAAAGAGCAGCTCGAGTAGACAAAGCCAATTACTATAATGAAATGTGCAAAGACCTGGAGTCTGAAAACCAAAAAGGAAGAACAC
>NW_006921787.1:6151890-6153604 GCF_000298275.1 Orycteropus afer afer
CCCTGGATAGAGTGGAAGAAAAATGTGGAACAAAGCTCAAAATAATGAAACAGTTTAGATTTATGGATTGATAGAGACAGACCTCTCCTCTGTGATACTTCTCAGTGGGTTCAAACCACCTTAGCAGCCTATCCAAACAACTTGTACCACCCACACTCCTTATTATATATGGAACAGCACATACAATATGCATATTTATGTCTAAGTAATATCCATTTTGTGTCTAAGTAATATCCATTTTGTTTATCCATTCATCTGTTAATGGACATTTATGTTGTTTCCCACTTTGTGGCTATCGTGAATTATGCTGCACTGAACATTGTTGCACAAGTATTTGCATTCTTACTTTCAGTTATTTTGGATATATAACTAAGAGTGGGGTTTTGGTAGCATATTAAAAAAAATTTTAACTTTTTGAGTAACCAAAAAATTGTTTTCCACTGAGCTATAAGATTTTTTGATTTCACAAAATAGCAATGAGATCGCATATTGCCCTAGCATTAGTAGCAAAGTTCAACAAGACAGAAAATTTAAAATGCTGGCAAGGATGTGGAGAGATTAGAAATCTCATACACTGCTGGTGGGACTGTTGAATGATACAACCATTGTGGAAAACAGTATGGTGATTCCTTAAAAAGCTGGAATTAGAAATACCATTTGACCCCGCCATTCCATTACTAGGTATATATCCTAAAGAAGTGAGATCCAAGACAAAAACAGATATATGCACACCCATGTTCATAGCAACACTATTTACAATAGCCAAAAGATGGAAACAACCTAGATCCCCATCAATAGAATGGATAGATGGATAGATGGGCAGACAGGCTGAGCTATTTTTTTATTTCAATGATTGTAAATTGGTGAAGTTTCATCCTCATCAACAAAAACTGTTTCCTTTTTTTTTTTTTTTTTTAATCATAGACATCTTAGTGGGGGTAAAGTGATATTTCATTGTGTTTTGTGTGTGTGTACATTTCCCTATTGAAAAAAAGATCTTTGGACTTACTCAAGACACAAACTTTTGTTTATCAAATAATTTTATTAATAAAGTAAGGAGATAACCTACAGACTGAAAAAATACTTTCTGGAACCTTATGTCTAATAACAGTTTAATATCCAGAAAATACAAAGAATTAAAACTTAACAAGAAAAGACAACTCAATTAAAAAATGGAAAAAGGACCTGTAAAGAAATTTGACCAAGAAAGAGATTCCTTGTGTCAAATTTACAATATATCAAAATACCAATCAATATATCAGGCACAGAGACAAGTGGAGGATTTCTGGTAAGATGTCTATCTGTAGTCTGGAGACAGAATAATCCTTAGGGAAACTCCTTTTTGCTCTTCAGGCCTTAAATTAATTAGATGAGGCCCATGCACATTAAGGAAATTAATCAGCTTTAGTTAAGGCCAATTTATTGAATTACATGCAACTGCTTCAAAACAGTCTAGTTTTATCAAACAACTGGGCACCATAGCCTAGCCAAGTTCACATGTGAAATTAACCATCTCAATTACTCAGTGGACAGTTATTCAAGGTCCACTGATAGAAATGCAGTGTACTTTAGTATCAAACACATATTTTTCCTGTGATATTTTTGAGAATATTCTGAAGTCACCAAAATGACTTATAATATGAGGATCATCATCATTTTGAGAAGTAGTAAATAAAGGCAAAGATTCAAACTTTATCCTGTTCTCATGAGAACT
>NW_006921787.1:6155154-6178582 GCF_000298275.1 Orycteropus afer afer
ATCGGCGTGCATATATCTGTTCTTGTTATGGCTCTCACTTCTTTAGGGTATATACCTAGTAATGGGATGGCTGGGTCAAATGGTATTTGTATTTCCAATTTTTGAAGGAATCGCCATACTGCTTTCTACAATGGTTGTACCATTTTACAGTCCCGGGGGTGGCATATTTTTATAGAAGTATTCTTGTTAATAATGATAGAGAGAATATTACTTTATTTCATTCACCTTCCAGTAATTGTTTTAGGAATGGGCATGGAATACAATTCTGGCCAAATATATATGAGGCAATATTACCTGCTGTCTTCTGTAAAGGTTTCTCTTGCTCCTAAAAGTTGAACACAAGAAAGAAATGCACTCTCTTTCAGACTTTGAATATTTTTGAGTAAGAAGGGGAAGCTTGGAGCTACCTTACATCATGAGGGGATGATCTTTGCAGTCATGTGCATTTAATGCTCTATGCTCTATTCTCCATCCATGCTTTGCTTATTCTTTTATAACGTTATGGAATAACTTTATCTATATTTGTATATCCATATTATGCCCATCTTTCTACACCAACTTAAGTATTTATATTCAATCTTTATTGATCTTCTTTAAGCAATTCATTTTTTTTGTGCATGTCTTACTGCACATTTTATATTATACTTTCAAGATATTTATTTATGTTTTGGAGCTGGTTGTCTGACTTACCCTACACTGCTTAGTAAAAAAAAAAAAAAAAACCTGAAATGTGTAGCTATTCTAAAACCAAGGTTAGATTTTTCAAATTTCTTACTCTAAGCTTCTACTGAAATTTCTAAATAATATTAATCACTGAATGCATAGATACTTTAATTATTAGAATCAATTTGTAGGCTATCACAACTAAAAGAATCTGGTTCAGATTCCAAGACCATGAAAACACAAAAAAATAAAAGAAAAGAACAACAAAAAAACCCACAAAACAACAAGTGACACATGAAGAAGGAGGAGGAGAAGAAAGAGGAAGGAAGGAACAACCACCACAACCATTGGTATCAACTACCGTGAAATATCTATACTAATTACCCAATATTTCTGGTATGGTATATAAATTGAAAGCTGTGTATAGATTTATGCATTTTTCCAGTGACTGAAAAACCAATGGTTACTTATACTACATTAGGACGTAGCTTTAAAAAAAAAAAAGAAAGAAAAAAAGCCAAACCAGTGATTTATTCATCTATGTTGAGTGTGATATGAAAGAGTAAAGAGAGGGCAAATAAATTGGGAAAAAGTCACAGAAGAAATTTGAAGAGAAGGATTTTACTCTTGTTGTTACATGCTATTACCTAACAACTCATAGGTTCCAACTGATAGTGACCCCATTATAACAGAATGAAACTCTGCTCAGTCCTGCACCTTCCTCACAATCATTGCTGTATTTAAGCTTACTATGTCGATCCATCTCATTCAGGGTCTTCATCTTTGTTGGTGACCCTCAATTTTACCAACTGTGATATCCTTCTCCAAAGGCTTGTACTTCCTCATGACATGTCCAAAATGTGTAAGATGTTTCACCATCCTCACTAAGAAGGAGTGTTCTGGCTGTATTTCTTCTAGACCAATTTGCTTATTTTTTTCACCAGTCTTGATACATTTAATATTCTTCACCAACACCATACTTCAAAGGCATCAATTCTTATTTAGTCTTCCTTATTCACTGTCCAGCTTCCACATGCTTATGAGACATTTGGAAATACCATGGCTTTGGCCAGACACATATTAGGCCTCATAATGACATCTTAGTTTTTAAAAACTTTAAAGAGGTCTTTTGCAACAGATTTTCCTAATGCAATACATCATTTGATTTCTTGACTGCTTCTTCCATGGACGGTGATCGTGGATCCAAGTTAAAAGAAATCCTTGACAACTTCAATATTTTCTCGTTTTATCAAGATATTTCTTATTGGTCCAATTATGAGTATTCAAGTTTTCTTTATGTTAAAGTGAAATCTATACCGAAGGCTATAGTCTTTGTTCTTCATGAGCATTTCAAGTCTTCTTCCCTTTCAGCAAGCAATATTGTGTCATCTGCATAAAATAAAAAACTAAACATATTGCCATGGAATCTATTCCAACCCACAGTGACTCTATAGGTCAGGGTAGAACTGCCTCTAGGGTTTCTAAGGCTGTAAATCTTTACTGAAGCACACAACCTCATCTTTCTCCTTGGAGAGGCTGATGGGTTCAAACTGCCAAACTTTTGATTATCAGTTGAATGCCTTAACCACTATACCACCAGAGCTCTTTGTTATCTACATATCAGGTTATTAACATGTCTTCCTCCACATTCTTCTTCATGTAGTCCAGATTTTCAAATTAATTTTTTTAGCACAATGATTGATGAAAGTATGGTGAAAGGATATAATCCTGTTGCACATCTTTTCTGATTTTATAACACACAGTATCCCCTTGTTCTGTGTGAATAACTGCCTCTTAGTCTATGTACACATTCTACATGAGCCAAGTTATCCAGAATTTGTTATGATCCACACAGAATAAACAAACAAACAAACAAATAAATAAAAGACATCAAGCAAGAGGAGAAAGAAGAAAAGAATAGAAGGATAGGTGTTCTTAATTTCACACAACTCTGGTTATTCAAGAACGGAATATTCATGCTGCAAAAACGGCAAGGAGGCCACATGTTCTGACCTCCTCTAACCCCACAAGAGGAAGACAAAATCACCACCAATAGATCAAGGCCTATTCCTGCGAGGCCAGGCATGCTGCCTCTCTCCAGCCCTTTCTCCAACCGTTCCTCCCAAAGACCCATCACCTCTCTCCTGGGTTCAATAATTCACTGCAGTGGCCACACAGAACTCACAGATTATATGGTTTATTAGGGAAGCACCAGGTTACAATTCAAGTTCAGGAAAAACAGTCTGTCTCCCAGCACACCATCTCTCAGCCAACAGTCTCTCACAGTCTCTCTCCTAGTAATGGGTGTCCCTCAGTGTCTCATTCAGCAATGCGTGTCTCTTATGTCTCTTTCTCAGCAGCACATGTCTCTCAGGAGCATGTCCTTCCTCAGCCAGCAGTCAGAGAGACATCTTCTCCCTCTAGGAGGCTTCGTTTTGAGCCTAGCAGGGTGGCCAAACCAACTAATCTTAACATCACAATTTTAAGCACCTTAGAGAGAGCAGGAACCTCCCAGAACATTGTTTTCTGCTACTCTCAAAAGAAATACCCCAGGTGGACAACTTTAGCAATCAGGAGCTCCTCAGTTGCTCATGGCAAATTCCACCTCAGAGTTTATAAAGACTTATGGGTAGAAAAGCCACACTAAGTAATTTACTACACCACATATGCCCACATATAATACTAGTACCTAAGACAATAGAGAGAAAAAGGAACAACAAAAACAAAACAAAAATATTTAATCTTAGCAAATAAGTGGCTTTCTAATCACAAGTATGCAGATTCTAATTTCTTTTAGAACTTTCAAAATATCTTGTCAATCATTTCAAATATCATTTATGAAACTATTATTTTAGGAGCCGACTATACTGTTTTTATAGTTTTCCTATGTCTTTAGTCCCTCAAGCCTTATTTTTGCCATTTATCTTCAGATTCCCAGGGACATCTAACTTAGAATGGATGCTAAATGGACATAGGCAGTCACTTCACGTCAAAGTTCTTGCTGCTTTAATATGTGATAGACACTCCACTGGCTTACTGTAGCTGTAGCCAGGGGCTCAGATGTAGAAATGAATGCTGGTTACAATCTAATTTTCTTCTGTTCTTGAATATATATATATGTACATTAGAAGGATATTTCTAAGAGTTTATAAGTTTCCTGCATGCATATCAGTCATAGAAGTTTGGTGAATTGTTTTCTTTAACCAAAATCTGAATGAAAGTGAGGGAATTGCTCCCTTTAATGACCATGTTTTCAACATATATGATTAATTCCTTACTATCTTCCTGTCCGTCCATGTTAAAAAAATACTCATGGGCATATATTCATCCACCTTTCCACCAAGCAGAGCTGAACTACATTTGAAGTAAGTGATTAATGACTAGATATTAAGTATGTTTTCTCTTAATGCACATGTGTATTTATGCCAACTTTACTCCATTGAGAACTAATGAGGATAATCTCATGAAAGAATACCTTAAAAGAACTGCTTTAGTTAAATAATTTGAAATACTTAATATTGTTGTCTGTCTTAGTTACCTAATGCTGCTAAAGCAGAAATACCACAAGTGGAAGGCTTTAACAAATACAAATTTATTTTCTCACAGATTAAGAGGCTAGAAGTCTGAATTCAGGGCACTGCCTGTAGAGCAAGGTTTTCTCTCTCTGCAGGCTCTGGAGGAGGAAAGTCCTTGTCTCTTTTGAGCACCTGCACCTCAGTGATCTTCATGTGGGTTGGCATCTCCTCACCCCATCTCTGCTTGTTCACTTGCTTGTTTCAATCTCTTTTAGATCTGAAAAGAGTATGACTCACAACACACCCTACACTATCCTGTCTCATTAACATAACAAACCCATTCTCAAATGAGATTATAACTGTATGCATAGAGGTTAGGATTAGGGCACCTAATTTTGGGGGACACAATTCAATCCATAACATTCCACCATGTAGCCCCCAAATAATTCAAGTTCTTGCCACATGCAAAATACATTCATCCCATCACATCATCTAAAAGTCTTCAATCAACTCCAACCACAATATCTCATCTTCTGAAACATCTAAACCATACATGGATGAAGGTTTAGTTGACTTCCATCCTGGGACAAAATTTCTCTTCATTAGTGAATCTGTGAAATCTGGAATGCAAGTTATCAGTTTCCAAACTACAATGGTAGAACACACAAAGAAGACATTTCCATTACAAATGGGACAATTAGAGGGAAAAAAAGTGATAATGGACATCAAGCTAGTCGAAAATCCACCAGAAAAATGTACAGTAGCTCTCATATCTTGAACATAATCCTTAGTTCTTTTAGACCACTTCAGCAGCAGTTCTGCCCTCCAGATTCTCAGGGTTACACACACCCTCTGAATTTTGAATTAAGAACCCTTAATAATAAACTGAAGCTCTACCTTCCAGGCTCACTGGCATAGGAACTCTGTTCTCTCAGCTTTGTGCAGACCCATTTTCTTAATACATTTGAGCAGTGACACCTCCCGCAGGCTCCATAGGCAAGATGTTGTTGTTGTTATGTGCCCTCGAGTTGGACATGACACATAGCGACCCCTCCTTGGGTTTCTGAGGTGATATCACTACGGAAGTAGATTGCCCAACCTTCCTTCCAAGGAGTGGCTGGTGGGTTTGAACCACCAGCCTTCTGGTTAGCAGTCAAGTCCCTTAGACATTAAGGTTTGGGAAACTATACTACCAGAGATAGACCCCTTAAAAATCTTCCACACTCTACCCATTACCCAACTCCAGAACAACATCTACAATTTAGGTATCTGTTAGAGCAGCATCCCATTCCCAGTACCAATTTCTATCTGTTATCTAGTGTTGCCTATAATATAAAAAAAAACACAGGTGGGTGGCTGTAACAAACAAATATTTATTTCTCACAGTTAGGAGGCTAAAAATCTGAATTCAAGGTTCTGACTGTAGGGGAAGTCTTTCTCTCTTTCATCTCTTGAGCAAGGTCCTTGTCTCTTTGAGCTTCTCCTCCTGGACAATCTTCATATAGCTTGGCATCTCTCTTCCTGCATCTCTGCTATGCTTATGTTTGCCTAATTTCTTTTGTATCTCAAAAGATACTAATACAAGCCTCTCAGTACCTAATTCTGTGTCACTAACCTAACAGAGACAACTCATTCCCAAATGGGAGTATAACCACAGGTTTAGAGGTTAAGGATTGCAGTACACATTTTTTGAGGAAACAATTCAGTCCATAGCAGCATCTTCATTGGAACTCATGAAAATATTTAAAATATAATAAGGAAAAAAAATGCTCAAATGTAGACTTAAAGATACACATTTTATTGATATTTCTTTGCACTGAATTTTCTCTCCCTGCTTGAATAATTTCTTTTAGAAGGATCAGTACAAGGCTGATCCCTATGTGGTGGCAGTTAAAGGTGTCTCAAAAGTCCAACATTTTCAAATTGCTCTACCATTCCATCATCTCTAATATCAACTTGTCCTCCTCATCTCAGGACTCTTCACCCATCTTAGGGTCCCATATTTTGCTGTAATGTCTCAGAGAACACACAACCTGCCAAAGAAATGACTCATGTGATGGTGGAGGCTGGGAAGCTAACAAGTCCCAAATCTGTGGGTCAGGTGTAGGTCTGGAACATTCTCCTCACTCACATAGTTGCAGAGGCTGGCAAACCCAAATCTTCAGGTCAGATGACTGACTGCTGTCTCAAGTGCAGGGGTGAGGTGATGACGAACCAAACATAGGATCCTGAGCAAGATAGAGAGTGAACTTTTCCAGAACATTCACATATTTTCCCTCAAGGAAACTAAGGGTGATGACTTGAGTCACCCTCTGGCAAAGCAGGATCCAAGATACATTTCACCCTAAGCAGTCTTAAAGGATAGGATTTACAATACATCACAAAATGGAGGGCTATGGCCTAGAAGGGCCATGTTAAGCAATTCACTACACTGAATTCCCTTTTGACACTCTGATATTCTGCATATCTTTTAAAATTCCAATTTACCTGAACAAAGATTATTGCAGGAAATCACACATCTCATGTAGTTAATGTGTAGTTAGATTCAGGTCAAATATAATTTAGCAAATGTAAATTACTTAAATGTGCTGCAAAGAACAAGCTCCAATATTAACACTTCTCTGAACGATTTCATCCCAGTTTCTTCCCCAGGTCCTTGAGTAACACAAATGGTTTGCCTTCAACTATTAATCTAAAGGTTGGTAGTTCAATTTCACCCAGTACCTCTGGGGTTAAAAGGCTTGACAAACTGCTTACATGAAGATTACAGCCAAGAGAACTGTCTGGAGCAGTTCTATTCTTAACACATGGCATCAGCATGAGTTGGAATTAACTGATGTCAGTGTTTTTTTTTTTTTTTCCCCTGTTTGTTTGTTTGTTTTAGGTCCTTCCCCTTATTGGATGAAGTGTAGGTTAAAATTAACATGCAAAGCAAACATCTTCTTCGTATCTCCAAAATGCCTCTATCACCTAATCCAGAGGTCAGAGCTTTCTCTTTTGGAGAAATTTTCTGTCTTCAAAAAAAGTTATCTTCACATATATATATTAGGGATTCCCACAAACATTCATTTGACTCCCACAACTCTTCATAAAATGAAATACCACAATAGAGGAACCACTTTCACATATTACAGTGTCTAATCAGCTTTTTAGGAGCTCTGGTAGCGTAGTGCCTAAGGCACTTGACTGCTAACCAGAAGGCTGGCGGCTCAAACCCACCATCTACTCCTCGGAAGGAAGATGAGGCAATCTACTTCTATAGTGATACTGCCTCGGAAACCCAAGGAGGGGTCGCTATGACTTGGCACATAACAACAACAATCAGCTTTTTATGTTAGACTGTGAAATATAAACTGATAACCAAACATTATAAATATTTAAATTATTTGCCTTAATATAAAATAGATTAAATTAAACAAACATAAAATAAACCTGTAGTAAACTCAGGCAATAAATGAAAAAAATGAAGTATGAAAAAAGTATGAAGTAAGAAGAATGAAAAAAAGTAAAAACAACTTAAAATGTTCCAAGATTTTTGCATAGATAAAAAATAAGAAAAAAAGGGAATAAAAGTAATAAAAAAAACTCAATGCATTGTGGACAAAACAATAACTAGGGAAACAGAAATGATAAGAGAATAAGAGGACTAGTTCAAACGTTCTAACCCCTGACTTATGTAGAATCCTGACAGAAAACTGGAAAGATAAGATTATAAAAAACTAAAGAAAAAATGAATAACTGAAGAACATGAGAAGTTTCATAGTAAAAGTAACCTCTTAGTAACCAGCATGATGAATGACATTTTTTCACCAAGACATTCCATATTGCATTTTCTGTTCATTGGTAATAAAGATAGTAACCTAAAAGCTTTCAAGTAGAATGCAGAAAATTATCACATTTAAAATAAAAAAAATAAAGCATGAATTAGAATGGCATTCAATTCTCAACAGGAACAAGAAATACTAAAAAGTAATGAAAGAATGCCTTTAAAATTCTGAATGAAATTAATTTTTAATATGTAAGTTTTTGGGCACACATATAATCAAGAGAATGAGAAAAAGATTCTTCTTTTGATGGAGAAGTGACAAGTTTACTTTGCAGAAATCATGAGATGGGAACTATTTGGGAAGCTATCTTTGGAAAATACAATCTCCTATACTTCCTTCTAGGAGCTCTGGTAGCATAGTGCCTGAGGCACTTGACTGCTAACCAGAAGGCTGGCGGTTCAAACCCATCAGCCACTCTTCGGAAGGAAGATGGGGCAATCTACTTCCGTAGTGATACTGCCTCGGCAACCCAAGGAGGGGTCGCTATGAGTCGGGTTTGACTCGACAGCACACAACAACAACAACATACTTCCTTCTTAGGAAATGCTTTAAAAAATGTACTTAATCCCAGTGAAGAGATAAATCAAGAAAGAGAAAGTATGGGATTCAGAAAAAGTAATTCACACCAGGAGAAGAATGAAAGTCACTGTTGTTACCTCAGAGACCTATGAGTCCAGATGAGTACATAAAGACAGAAAGTCCTGGAAGTCAATTCTCTAAAAACAAAAACAAACAAAAAACGACCTGCTAATGGAGCATATCCAAAACTGCATATATAACTATATGATATATATGTGTATATACACATATGAACAAATACACACACACATATATTTAAGGAAACATATACACATATACAGGAGCTCTGGTAGCATAGCACTTAAGGCACTTGACTGCTAACCACAAGGCTGGCAGTTCAAACCCATCAGCCACTCCTCGGAAGGAAGATGAGTCAATCTACTTCTGTAGTGATACTGCCTTGGAAACCCAAGGAGGGGTCGCTATGAGTCGGGTCCGACTTGACGGCATGTAACAATAACAACAATGCACACATAAATCAATATGTAGGTAGCTAAAACCAGGAGCTCTGATAGTGCAGTGGTCAAACATTCAGTTGCTAACCAAAAGGTTGATGGTTCAAAGCCAGAAGCTGCTCCACAGGAGAAAGATGAGGCAATCTGCTTCCATAAAGATTCACAACATTGGAAACCCTATGGGACAGTTCTACTCTGTCCTATTTGATTGCTATGAATTGGAAACACTCATTGGAAGTGTTTTTTTTTTTTTTTTTTTTTTAAGGCAGATTGATGATTGCTGCATATGTACATATATATGTTCATAGACGATAGAAGAATCTGAAAGATTAAAAGCCATTATAATCCTATGAAAAACAAAAAGAAATACAACAAAGGAAATTATAGTATAATACATCACTCTATATGGGCTAATGTATCCATAGCAACATTAGCAACTATGTAAAACCTTGCATATTTAAATTCGTGATTTAACTAAAAACTGTATTATGTCTATATAAGAAGATTGAATTGAAATACAATAGATACAGGAGAGTGAAAGTCAACACCACCATCATAAAGGAGTTCCTTCCATTGTATTGCTGACAAATTATTGTTCACATATTTATATTGATTTTTTTTTTTTTTTTTTTTTTTAAAACTTAGTTAAAAAGCTGTCAGCACTTAGAAAACTTTTTTTAAAAAAGGAGCTTATTCAATGAAAGCAATTCTGGCTAAGAATGAGAAGAATGCTTTGCTGAAGTATAAAAATAAGATACAATGCGTATACTATATATACAAAATTTTAAGGTTATTTTTATGGTATATAAATCAAAATAATAAAAACATAAAGATGAGTTGAAAATAATATATTCTTTTAAGTTATGGTGAATTAAGTTTTATGCAAAATTGCCAATTACTAAGCACAGTACTTTATACATAGAAATCAGAAAGGTAAAATGAAATTAATTTTATAATGATGAAATGCAGACATTAGATGCATATTTACCAAAACCTGCTGCCATCTAGTTGGTTCTGACTCATAGTGACACTATAGGACAGAACTGCCCCATAGATGTTCAAGGCTGTAAATCTTCAGAGAAGCAGACTGCCTCATCTTTCTCCTGTTGAACAATTGGTGGATTCAAATAGCCAATCTTTTGGTTAGCAGCCAAATGTTTTAACAACAAATGTAATAACAGAGCTCCTTAGTGGCTTTAATTCTAGTATGGACAAGAAATTCTTGATTAAAAATTCCAGATAAACTTCAGTGAATATATACCTTCCTAAATAATTAAAGAGAAAAAATTGACCATTTTTGATTCTACCCAATAATGTGAAGTTGATTCTGAAAACTTCAGATGGAGTCAAAAAAATATTATCAAATAAAATGCTGGCATCACTTTAATATAGATAAAAAAAAAAATGAATGAGGTTCACAATTATCTATACTAACTTATAAAGATCTTTCAAGTATTTCAATTATTTCCATGAAAGGAAAGCTACTCAAATCCTATTTGTCTTTCTCATGCAATACAGGTTCTCTCCTTGGATTCTGCAAATGTATGCTTTTGTTTTCATCTGTGAAAATAAAAAGAAAATATATATATATGTTTTCTTTAATTAGAGAAGGGTATTTCAAATCTGAATGTGATGGAAAATTAAAAACGAGATCTTGCGCCATAGAACACATAACAACAACATGCCATAGAGCAGAAACTTAACAATGTAAAACTTTTATTTTTGCTTTCTTTTGAAACATAGTCATGAATCTGAAGTAATCAAGTTCTGTGAGCCTCCATTTCCTTGCATATGCTTTTGATTTTTTATTGTTTCAAACTCCCATAATGTTGATGGTGCTGTTTTTGCTTATTTACTTGTTTTTGTTTGGTTGGTTGTTTTCAAGACAGACATGTGTCCACATTTGAATAAAATACAAAAGATTACCATTTTTTATGATTGTGATTTATAATTAAGACGACTCAGAAAAGAAGCACTTTTAAGGGATTGAATCAGGAAATGTAAATAAAAGAAAGAAATAACTTTTAAACAGGTGTTTTAGAGTAAACATTTTGAATAAGTGACATAATTTTGATTTAAAACTGAACTAAAAAAAAAAATGATCCAGTGTGCTTAGGTATAAGGGATATTGGGCATGAAAGTAAATGAAGCTCAGTTAGTACATCTTGGTTAAGACCTGGGTGTCTGGACCCATTTTGCTTAGTCTGTATAACTGCAAGCAAGTTTCCTTAATTTGCAGGCAAAAACCAAACAAACAAAAATCAAAACAAAACAAAACAAAAAAAAACCTGATTCATAAATAAATTTAATCATAAAGAATTATGGCTTTTTTTATTCAAACAATACAGAATTCTACACATGGCACACTTGCTACTTATGATGAGCATGCTGCTGTCTATAATACTAGCGCTACAAAAAGGACTGAAGATTAAAAAAATCACCAGTTAACATAGGAGATTCAACACAAAATTTCAAAACTTAATAAATTCTGGAAACTGAACAATTAAACTATGAAAAGTCTTTTTAAGTGTTTTGATATTTTTAGTTTACTAAACTGTATAATTTTAATTGCAAAGAAGCTATGCCATGTTAGTGATGAAAGCAGAACTATTTCTGAATCAATAGATAGTATTTCAAATGATCACTTGTGTGTTAAAAGATTCTGAATTTTATGGGTTGCATTATAAATCCAAGAATAGTATTTTAAAAACTTTTTCTCTTTTTCAACAGTAAATGCATTTGCATTCTAAACTTAGCCTTTGCCAGTAGAGATCTTAATTTGTCATAGACTCATTTTGAAGGAAATACATAAGCAGGGCAATGAAAAGATACATTATAAGAACATTTGGGAAATTCCATTACTGTAGTGAGCACAGAGGAGGATAAAAATAACATTTTCTTCTTGCTTGTTCTTTAAAATTAATTTTTAAGCATCTATATTGTGTGTTTTAGTACCTTAATAACATATTTATAAGGAATCCCCTGGCTTTTTCCTTACGGAATTATAATGTTGTTTTAGTCATTGTTAGGGTAATTCTAAGCACCATTTGTCTATAACAGGAAGACAAGCTTGCAAGTGCTGTTAGTAATTCCAGAAGGAGACAGATGGGACTAACTGAAATGCAACATGCTGCAGAGCTCCTGGTCAGCTCCCCTGAGGAGCAGAAATAACTATGACAGTATTCTCTCAATTTTTTTTTAACATTTAACTTTTCACATACTTTTTTGAAAAATCTATTTACTGATCAAAGTGCATTCTCCAGATAAATTGTCTTTCTCCTGAATGTGAAAATATTTGTGAAATAATATTCAACTCTTAATTCAAAGTAGTATTAAATGCTCAATATTTGATTACTTTTCTCTTGATGTTTTCAATATTCGTTATTTGATTATGTACCAAGCTTGCTTCAGAGGAACAGGCAGAATTTCTTTATAAGGGAAATGTTGCCTGTATGTTGATTGGCCTGACATAAACCCTTTCCTAGAAAGAGTTTAGGAAACAAAAAAATTTAGGAAGCGAGAACCTCAATGAAGACTCTCTTTTAAAATTGTATTTAGGCATGCATGAATGAAGAGTTTAATTAGCTCTTAATGATTTTATTTAAATTAGCATTTTCAATGATTTGCATGTCTATTCATCTTGAGAGTAAGAGATTTAAAATAATTACTATATTTGAGTAAACACAAAATTGAGAAGGTTTGGGAGGAATATTTGAGGAGATAGTCATCATTGTTCTGTGTTCTATCTCCAGACTATTATTTTTCTTGCTTTGAAGTATAAGTTTCTAGGCACTTTAATATCAGCTGTGATAGACAATGAAATCATTATTTTATACCAATATTGTTACTAATTCCATTCAGACGTTACTTCAACAAGTACTTATTAACGTCTTCTACTTACCAGGAATTCTTTGAAGCACTAAAGATGTAATAGGCTTCCAGGCACTATGCTACTCATTTGCGTAGAATTGATACCTTAGATAAGTAAAGTAATATTAAAACAACTGAAAAAAATCAACACATAATTACAAACTGGAAAGGACAAATTAAAGCAGAGAATCATAGGAGGGACAGGCCTAGTTTGAGGATGGCCAGGTAAGCTTTCTTTGGAAGAAATAAGATCTGAGCTGATACCTGAAGGAGTAATATTTATTAACTAAGCAAATGGAGGTAGAGTTTCAGTTTGCCAGAAAGACAGGTACTATCTGGGCTTATTTTGCTTCAACCATGTACCATCACTTTTATAAAATTTCTTATTTTACCTGAAGCTGCCCTTACTCCCTTTTGTGATTAGGCTTGATTGACATTCAGCTCAAAAACATTTGAATTCAAATGAAATTATAAAAATTTATCCTTTCACATTTTAGAAATGAAGAAACAGGGGCACAGAAAATTGAGGTGATTTGTTGAAAATCAACACATATGATGTGAGCAGAGTAGGACTGCCCTAACAAATAGTTATGGAGGCTAGGAATCTGTATTCAGAGTATCAGCAAGACCATGCTCTCTCTCTCTCCCCCTCTGTCTCTGTTTCACCCTGTCTCTCTCTCTCTGTGTACCTCTAAAAGAAGATCTTCCCTGCCTCCTTTAGTGTCTTGGAGTCCAGGCTTTTCTTGGAATTTCTAGGCTTGTAGATGGATCCTCACAAGGTATCTTCCACTATGTGTATCTATTTCAGTGTCCTTTCTTCTTTTTTATAAGACATCATTAAAAAGTGATTAGGGTTAGGACCCACCCTACTACTACTGCATGACCTCATTTAATTGAACTGATACAACAAACACCAAAAAAAAAAAAAAAAAAAAAACTACAGTAAAAACTGACAGAACTAGAACTGGACAGGACTGCCTTGTTTTTTGGGGTACGGTAAATTTTCCACCTTTGACATGGTACACTCTTACCACTTAACTACTACTCACTATTGGAAAATATTTGAGTTTTCCTTCCCTGATAGGTTTTTGCTGACACAGCTTCTGGCTTTCACAAGCTGTCATACAAAGTTGCATTCACAGGTACAGGGGTTAGGACTTCAACATATCTTTTTTAGGACCAATTCAATCCATAATACAGAGTTAGATCTGGAATACAATTTTCTTCATGAAAAGGAAAGAAACAAACAAATAAAATGAAACAAATAAACAAACAAAAATAGTGAGCTACACTTTTTTTTTCCTTACCTAGATTTTTTTTTTCTTTAATGAAGAAAAGTCTTGATGTTCTCTGTAGGAATGTGGAGATCAATGGGAACATGCCACAGTTTTCCAAATTGAATAAACTCCATGTGCTAATAAGAATGGTTCCTTGAAAAGAAACTATTCTGTGGTCAAATAAGTTTTAATAGCTATCATTAAACTTTTCTGTCTTGGAGGCATTAGAAAATTTATTAAAAATTTACAGTCATGCTATAGAAAGAAAGCTGTTTTTATTTATTTAATCTAATATTTCTCTACCATAGTAGATCAAAGATTACTTGTTTCATAGAACACCTTTAAAACTTTATTCATTGTAAATGTATTTATTCAGCACTGGTAAGTGCCAATTGCTATTCTAAATACTCAGGGTTAAACCAAAGAAAAGACTGGCAATTGTCTGACCTCATGTAATCATTTTCTAATGCAGCTCTGGGTGCACAAGACAAACAAACAAAGAAAACAAGGATGGTGAAGAGAGCTCTTCAGAGAATCTGAGCACAGAGATGAAACAGCAATTTATCAGATGTTTATGTTAGATGTGATATTTATGGAAAAGCTCTTGGAATGGATGAAATTTAGACCAAGTTCTGAGTAACAAGAAGAATCCTTCTATGCAAAAATTATTGCAGAGAGAGGAAATAGAGTTAAAAAAAAATGGAGAAAATGAGCTTGCCAAAGGTGAGAAATGGAGAGCATATCAAAGTGATGAAAGTAATGGGAAAGCTGTAACCTAGTGCAGTGGGCAAATGGCATATTGTTGTTGTTGTTGTTATGTGCCGTCAAGTCAGACCGACTCATAGTGACCCCTCCTTAGGTTTCTGAGGCAGTATCACTATGGAAGTAGATTGCCCCATCTTCCTTCCGAGGAGTGGCTGGTAGGTTTGAACCGCCAGCCTTCTGGTTTGAACCGTTAGCAGTCAAGTGCCTTAGACATTAAGGTTTGGGAAACAATAATAAAGATACATTCTTTCTATGTTCATATGTTTTTTATTGTTGTTGTTATTTTGTTGTTGTTGTTGTATTCTAAGTCGGAAGCTGTTGAAATTTTACAATATGCTAGCACAATTTCCTCAAAATTGAATATTATCTGAAAATCCTAACAGATTCTTAATTATAGACACATTATAATTAAGTGAAAGCTGTGCCAGGTGTTCTAAACTGAAATAAGTACATTATAAAGAGTCATCAGAACTTACAAGGCATTATAATTTCTTTTTCCCCAAAGCAGAAGTGTATTTTCCTAGCCTGGAATGTCAAGGATTGTATACTGGTTAAACTTAGGTTGTCTTTGTAAATGTTAAGTGACTTTCAATTAGGATGCTCTCAGGTACTGCCATATGGGCTATTAGCATGCTGTATAGGATGTAATTAAACTCTTTGTGGCATAACTTTTTACTCATCAAAATGAAGTACATCACACACAAATTATATCGCTGTAAAGTCTTGCCATTTATGATGATATTACTCTGTATACTAGGATTCTTATTTGGAAAGCAATGTCAATATAGATACTTTATTTTCTATTTTTAAAGTGTGCTTATTGTATTGTACACTTTGAGCAGGCTCATGGGAAAAGAACTTCATCAGAACTACTGTTCTGTAACATGCATTGCAAGTAATTAGTGGGCCAACTTTTACAGCCTCATATTTGTTTAACTTGCAACGATTTTATAGTTTAGGTTTTTTCTATTCAACTATTCATTACTGTATATTAGAGAAGAGCAAGGATGTTGACAGCATAAATTCTGACAAAATTTATGACCAAGTCAATAAATTGGGTTTATCTGCCTTTCAAAAATGACATTTTATTTGAAGAGGTTTTTATAGAAAGATTAGTTCCATATGAATAGTTCATTTCATTGATGTAATTGAAATTTTATCTTGAGCTTTGATCTAGCAGAAAACATTTCAGAAACAGACAGTACCTTGGGGAAATCTTGATATCACAGGGGAATTACAAGTTAAAAATCACACCATGAAAGACTAGACATGTTTGGAACTTCTCAAATAATAGTTTTATTATACACACACACATATATACAACCAGATACATACAGTCTCTAAATCCAGGTGCTATTAACACAGGTTTGCTTGTAAGTTGGTCTTTAATTATTTCTAATTTATTACTTCTATTTATACAGAGCCTTCTATGCCAATCACCTGGGGTTCAAATATAACATAATGCAAGTGTATGTGGATTTCATTTTATCTAGTAGAAAATTCATTATAAGGCACTTGATTGCTAACCAGAAGGCTGGAGGTTCAAACCCACCAGCCACTCCTCGGAAGGAAGATGGGGCAATCTACCTCTATAGTGATAATGCCTCGGAAACCCAAGGAGGGAGGGGTCGCTATGAGTCAGGTCCAACTCGACAGCACATAACAACAACAACTTTGAAAGAAGATTTAATAACTCATTGGTGAAAAGCATAATTGCACTAAGGATTGAAACTATGTTAACTCTGGTGGTGTAGTGCCTAAGGCACTTGACTGCTAACCAGAAGGCTGATAGCTCAAAGCCTCCGGCCACTCCTCGGAAGGAAGATTGGGCAATCCATTTCTGTAGAGATACTGTCTCGGAAGACCAAGAATGAGTCGCTATGAATAAGAACCAATTGGACAGCAGTGAGTTTTTTTTTTTTTTTCCCTTACAGCTGCGTTAAGCAAAAGATGACTATGGAGGTTTACATTTGAAAGACAATATGTTGACTATTAAACATTGGAGAAGAATGAAATGACAAAAAACATTATCATGCTTAAGATCTTATTGTGTGTTTTATTTTGTGTCTTATTTTGTCAGTTTTTCTTGATGCCCAGTCTTTCCTTCTTTACAATGAGTCTATAATTTTAGGATTCCATTCCATATCACAGTTGTATTGAAAGCCTCCAAAATCCACGTAGCTTGGGTTAAGCTTGAAAGTGTTGACCATTCAAAAGTCCATGTAGCTTCAATCGCCTCATACATACTTTAGAGATAATTTTCCATAGCTAATTTACGTATAAATGAGAGAGCTGTCAAGTCTCTGGAAAACAAACATGTTTCTCAGCAGGTTTTAGTAGTTTATATTTTATCTCCCAAGTAAAAATTGTGTGCTCTTACTTTTTCCTCCTTCTTACAAGTAATAAAACCCTACAGTCAACCCCACAGCCATATACTTTTTCCAGAACACCTCTGAGGAGTTCCATTCTCAACCGTTCTTGGTGTGACTTTGTATTCATTTATTTTTACTGTTCCCTCAGTGAATAAACACTTCTTAAAATCTGACACACAGCTTCTATTAAAGAGAACTTGATACTTGTTTCCTTCTATAAGACCTTTCTCAAAAATATGTGGCCAATAGAAATAAAATGTACCCATGGGCTTGATCATGAAGAAGTCTCACAAAAGATAAAGAGTACTAGCATTTTTAGTACACCACTTAAAATTTTTAAAACTTTTTTTTTAAAAAAAAAAAAAAAAAAAAAACCTCTTCAGTATTAAATAATTGCTAGATGGATCAAGATTATTTTTATGATACTAGAGTAACAGCACAAAAGTCTTCAAGATTCTAATTTTATGAAAACCTTGGAGAACAGGCACTGATGATTAAATGAGTTTGTTCATTGGCTTAGACTTTAGAACAATATTGTCCAATATATGGTGAGCCACCAATGCAAGCCATGCATATAATTTTAGTTTTTCTAGCAAAAATTTTAAAAGTAAAAGGAAACAAGTTATTATTATGTAAAATATAATTAATTTTAATAATGCATAAGGAACTCTAGTGGCACAGTGTCTAAAGCATTTGACTGCTAACAAGAAGGTTTGAGGTTCAAACCCACCAGTCACTCTGCGGAAGGAAGATGGGCAATCTACTTCTGTAAAGATATATCACCTTGGAAACCCAAAGGCAGTCACTATAAGTTGGGACCTATTCAATGGCAGTGAGATGTTTTTCCTTTTTTTTTAAATAGTATATTTCAGTAGGGTCACTCTGGTGGTGTAGTGCCTAAGGCATTTGACTGCTAACCCGAATGCTGGCAGTTCAAACCCACCAGCCACTCCTCAGAAGGAATGTTGGACAATTTATTTCTGTAGTGATACTGTTTTGGAAATCCAAGGAGGGGTCGCTATACCACCTTGGAAACCCAAAGGCAGTTGCTATAAGTTGGAACCTACTCAACAGCAGTGAGGATTTGTACCAATATGTACCAAATACTATTTCAATGAATAATCAGATAAAAACATAATAATGAAATGTTTTACAATCTTTTTCCTACTGAGTCCTTGAAATCTAATCTGTATTTAGATAGATAGCTGTGATCAAGTGGACTCTAACCCATGGCAACCTTATGTACAATAGAACAAAACACTGCCTGGTCCTGGGTCTCTTGACTGCAGCATGTTCAAGATTACCAGTGTGGCTATTGTGCCAGTTTGTCTCACCAAGGATCTCTCTCATCTCTTGTGGCTCTCTACAGCACCAAACATTATGTCTTCCTCCAGCAACTGATGGCCCCTCTAGCAAGCTAGCCAGACGATATTTAGTTGTGCTCTAAAAGATTTTCATTGACTAATTTTCACAAGCAGATTGCCAGAGTCCTCTGTCTTAGTTGGGATGCTCTGCTGAAACCAGTCCACCATGGGGGACCCTGGTGGCATTTGCAATATTTGAGGCATATCTTCCAGCATCACAGTAGCACAAAAGTCACCACAGTATGACCAGCACTTATAGTACATTTAAATTTGGACTCACTACACTTCACAAGCTTAATAGCTATATGTTAGTAGCTATTGTATTGAACAGCACAGCTCTAGAGGAAGGAGATAGGACATAAGGTTATAATATCTATTCATATTTTCTATTGGAAGTTTTACAACTCTGAGTTTTGGGAGGGAAATTGCTTGCTATTATTTGAAAAACATTGTATAGAGTACCTGTAAACCTCTTAGTATTCTAGGCTTTTGTTGTGTCAGTTTGCTAAAATGTAATTAAGGAAAGAAGTTGGCAGTTTTTTTAGAACATCTTTTTCAGATAAATCAACAGCTCTGTCAGATTAAATTAGGCACAGTTTCCCAACCTACAGATATTTCAATTGGAATACCATATTCTGCTGTTGCTGTTGCATTAGATAAAGCACATGAGGAAAGTATGTTATTTTCACAGTCATACTTTTTCCCAATGCTCCAATATCAAACTAAGTGATAAACAGGTGGCACTTTGTAGTCAAAGGGCAAATTTAGATACCTATACTGGTTGTACAGAAAACATTTAATTTAGAAAAACTACATTATTTAAGGTGTTCGTATAAAATTAGTGTATAAAATTATTTTAAATTTAAATAAATTTTAAAGTAAACATAAATATATATATATATTTAGTGTTGTTAATATATATACATACATATATATATATAATATATTTATGTTGTTGTCATTGTTATGTGTCATGGAGTTGGCCCCGACTCATAGCCGACTCATAACAACCCTTCCTTGGGTTTCTGAGGCTGTATCACTACAGAAGTGGATTGCCCAACCTTCCTTCCAAGAAGTGGCTGGTGAGTTTGAACTGCCAGCCTTCTGGTTAGCAGTCAAGTGCCTAGGAAGTGTTTACTCCCATATAAATGCCCAAGTTAATATAACAGAGGATAGTGATAGCAAGCATGCAAATTAAATGAAAAAAATCTAAATAATTTCCATATTTATGATCAAGTTATATTCAATATATATTTATATTTAACTGACCAATATCGATAAATTATTTTAGGAAATAAATATATAAATATAGTTTATGTATTATGAAAAACTAAGTTAATTAAAAAAACAGTTAAATTATTTAAAAAATATTTATTGAATAAAACCTGAAAGCGGTTCACACTTAATCTCTGAAATATCTAAGGGAGAAATATCATCCCTCTTCACGAAATATAAGGATAGGTAAAATGTACTAATGCAACTAGGATTACATTGACATAAAAGGAAACTTTTAGTGAAAAGAGATTCAGTACATATTCAGGCAAAATTGAACCAGTTTGATGTTCTCAACTATTTTATTTAATCATTTGCCTAAGCCAATAATTTTTTTATGAATACAGTAAACTATAATTTTTCTGATGTAGTAAAGATAAAGATAAACTCAAAACTCATGAAGTCAATTCCAACTCATAGTGACTGCCATTGGGTTTACAAGGCTGTAAATCTTTACAGAAGCAGACTGCCTCATCATCTTTCTTCCGGGGAGCACATAGTGGGTTTTAACCACTGACCATTTGGTTAACAGCAATATGCCTTAACCACTATATCATCAGAGAAACTTAGAACATACAAGCAACAGGTTTCATCTTTAAGATAACTATCCTTTATATAAACAAATAAAAGTTTCCAAATATAGCTAAAAGAGAACAAATTATCTATTTCTCTTGAAATCTCTTCTATGATGATGAAAATGATAGAGTAATGACACAGATGATTTCTTCAGCTGACTCAGTATTTATAACCAAAGGAAACCTCAGCAGTATACTAAGAACTTGATTCAAATGGTATTTAGCAAGGTAGCTGGAATGCTATCAAGTCCTTATTTATTAATTCTCTATATTGAATTTTTCTAGTTCAAATTTACATATGCTAAATTTGAAATATTACAGGCATAGTTTATTTTATGTGATAATCCAAAAATGAGTTCATACCCTTGCATCCTGAGTTAATCATTTATCCATTCTTTAATCTCAACAAACCAATAACCAAAGTTAGGCACAATATTAAGCCTGAATGTTTATAAGATGTCACCTGATCAAAAGGAAGTCACTACAGTGTTAACAGCTTGAGTCAAAGTATAGAGAAGTGAAGCAGCATATTGTTTTGAAGAGCTGAAAAAGCTATAGTCATGTGTGATTACAGCAAAGAGAGAATAAAGGAAAAGAGTGAGGTATTAGTCAGGTCAGTTAAGCATTGCAAGGATGTTGCTAAAGGGGCAGGGAGGCCACATCTTCTGACCTCCTCTAACATCACAAAAGGAAGACAGAATCACCATCAGTAGTCCAAGGCATATTCCTGTGAGGTCAGACATGCTACCTCCCTCCAGCACTTTCATCAACCCTGAAACCAACCGTTCCTCACGCAGCACTCACCACCTTTCTGCTGGGTTCAATAATTCACTGCAGTGGCCACACAGAATTTACAGATAATGGGGTTTATTAGGGAAACACCAGGTTACAATTCAAGTTCAGGGAAAATGCTCAGTCTCTCTCAGCCCACCATCTCTCAACCAACAGTCTCTCACAGTCTCTCTCCCAGCAGTGTGTGTCTCTCAGTGTCTCTCGCAGCAATGTGTGTCTCTTGCGTCTCTTTCCCAGCATCACGTGTCTCTCAGGAGCATGTGTCTCTTGGGAGCCTGTTTCTCTCAGTAGCACATTTCTCTCAGCAGCATGTCCTTCTCATTTAGAAGTCAGAGAGAGGCTTTTTCTGCTTCTTGGAGGCCTCCTTTTGAGCCAGGCAGAGTGGCCAAACTAGCCAATCATAACATCAAAATTCTAAGCACCTGAGAGAGAGAGCAAACTTCCCAGAACATTGTTTTGTGCCACTTCCAACAGAAATACACCAGGTGAGTAACATTTACAACCAGGAGCTCCTTAGTTGCTCACAGCAAATTCCACCACTGAATTTACAAAGACTTATGGCTAGAAAAGCCATACCAGGTAATTTACTACACCTCAGATGTCTAGCTTCTTGGAATACATTTTTTTTTTTTTTTAAATCTCTGTTCTTATGACTAACTCTTATTCTTTCTTTAGTATGCAATCTGAATAAAAGAAACTGTAGGGGCACAATGGTTAAGCACCAACTTCTAACTGAAAGATCAGTTTTTCAAATACACCAGGGGCTTCATGGGAGAAAAGACCTGGCGATTTGCTCCAGCAAAGAAAAAAAAAAGAAAACCTTGTGGGACAGATCTACTCTGTCATATTGAGTCACTATTACTTACAATCAACTCCATAGCACACAGTAATAGTTTAAATACCATCTATTCCAAGAAATCTTCTAGGTCAGTATTTCCTCTTCTAAGCTTACACAATATCCTATGCATATTTCTACCTTCTCAAGTATCACTTGTCTTGCAATTGTGTCTGTGTGATTACCTAATATTAAATAATAAACTTCTTGAAGCCAGGGGTCATCATGACTTACCCATCTTAATATTCTGAGTACCCAGCACTCTGCAGGGTTCAATGTAGATGTCCCAATTTAAATCATTTACATTTACCAGAGTCCAGATCATACTACTTTCTTAGAAATTATGTCTTTTCATGAAGAAAATGAGGAGCAATTGAGAGTCTAAGTAGGAAAATATCTTAATCAGATTTTTACATTTCTGAAAAATGACTCTGCTATCTAAGTTGAAGAAGAATTGAAGGAATGTGAGTCTAGAAATAGAAGTGAAGTAATCCAAAATATTAATTTTCCAAGAAGGAGATGAAGAGCAAAGATGTCTACTTGAAAACTAAGGTGTACCTAATTAATGTAAGCTATGGTATTTTCATTTGCCTCTTATGCATGTGAGAGCTAGACAACAAATAAGGATGACCAAAGAAGAGTTAATGTTTTTTAGTTGTGGTGTTGGAGAAGAATGATAAGAGTACTACAGTCTGCTAAAAGGACTAATAAATCTGTCCTGGAAGAGGTGCAGCCAGAATGCTCCTCTGAAGTGAGAATGGCCAGATTTGGTTTCACATTCTTTGGTCATGTTTTCAGAAGGAACCATTCCCTATAGAAGGGTAACATGCTTGGTAAAGTGGAGGGTCAACAAAGAAGGGGAAGGCCCTAAATGAGGTGGATTGACATAGTGGCTGCAATGATGGGCTCAGGTAAAGCAAGAATCATGAGTCTGACACAGGATTGGGCAGTGTTTCATTCGGCTGTGCATAGTGTCGCTATGAGTCAGAGACAACTCAACAGCACCAAACAATAACAAGGAGGAGGATATAATGCTATGTCAAGCCAAGTTAATATACCTTTTTTTTTTCCTTTTTGATATCACTGTCACTGTTTGATTTCCAGTATTCTTTAGAAACAGCAAGGGATCTTAATTCAAATTACTAGGTTTAATTTCTCCCTAGCATGTTGAATAAATATTGCCTTAAATTTTAGTTTCTCTAACAACAGAAAAAAAAAAAAATCATTAGGATGATTAAAGGAAATAATACAAGTAGTATAAGCTCTT
>NW_006921787.1:6185329-6189045 GCF_000298275.1 Orycteropus afer afer
GTCAGACTTCCTCTCACGTACTTTGGTTTTGTTGTCAGTAGAGACCAGCCCCAGAAGAAGGCTATTATGCTTGGTAAAGTAGAGGTCCTGTGAAAAAGGAGAAGATCCTCAACAAGATGAATTGACGCAGTGGCTGCAATGATGGGCTCAAGCATAAAAATAATTGTGCAGTTGGTGCAGGACTGGGCAGTGTTTGGTTCTGTTGTCATTATGGGTTGCTATGAGTCAGAAGCAACTCATCGGGACCTAACAACAAAAACTATGTTTCACTGAATTGCCTTGGGGCTTACTTACAATGGCTCCAGACTGGCCACTACTTGGGCCTCCATTCCTGCTTCAAGTTGAATTGCTCAAGTCTTGTATTTTGGGTTTCAGTGGAGTATTTTTAAGTAATTTTATAAATATAAAAATATTTCCTTTGCAAACATAAGTAAACAAAGCACACAAAATACACACTTAGCTTATACCAGATTCTTATCTTATGGCTAACAGTGCAGACAAGAAAAGTTAACCTTTAACATACTGACTGGGATGTGAAATGCATGCTCAGTAAACCAAACCATACTGCTTGCCAAGGAGTCATTTCCAACTCATATTGACTGTTGGATTTACTCCAAGGTTATAATCTTTATGGAAGCATATTGCCATATCTTTCTCCCATAAAGAAGCTCATGGGTTTGAATCACTGACTTTCAATTAGCAGCCACCACTGCAACAACAGGGCTCCTTGCATGTTCAATACATATTTTTAGAACTAGACATACCATGGCCTGATGAGGATATTTGTTAAATTGTCTAAACACTTTCTTACCCTGGGACTTCTTTATTCCCCTTTTGCAGATAGATTCTTCCTCTTAACTATTGTGAAAATTGGAGTACTTTTCAAGAGACAATAACTGATGTTTCCATTAGGGTGGAGCTCTTTACCATGGGAGCATTTTCTTAAAAACACCTAATGAGGTTTTCCCCTATCATACTATGAGCATAGAAGGTCAAGCATTATTCCATGGACTCCACTGTGCTTCTGGTAGGGTGAACGAAATATGTCTTCATCATTCAGATCTCTACTTAAAGATCATCTTCTTAGAAAGCTCAAATCTCAAGTATTTGCTCTCCCTTCCTCATGTCTTTCCTTTTTCCTTTTTTTTTCCACTTTAACTCCTTAGTCTTTCTCATATTTCTTAGCATAGTTTGATCTATTAATTAATTAATTAATTTTTTGTTTAGTTATTTCTTCTTATCTTTAATGATACTGTGAAGAGTGAGGAGGGCCATGTAGAATTTGGAAGAGGACAGGGAATGTGAAATAAAATTGAATTAAGAAGAAAAAAAATTGTGATAGTAAGGACCAAGTATACTAATTTTCCCTTCTATATAAAAAGGTATGATTCTTCCTGATTCACAGATCACAGAGGAAAAAAAATTAAATCATATTTTCTTAGGTAAGATTGATCCTAAGATGTTTATGTTAATTAGACTGAGACCTGGAGATGAAGAACTCAGTTTTAAGGTGGAGCAATTTCTTATATACAGAGTAGTTCATCAAGATTGCAATCTGCAATTGATACTGTACTAAGCTTTACTTAACCACAGTACAAAAGGAACCTTACTGGCAAATGGTTAAAGAATTTGCCTGCTAACCAAAAAGTTGCCAGTTCAAACCTACCAGCTACCCCTAAGGAGAAAGCTATAGAAGTCTGCTTCTGTAAACACATAGTCTTGGGAACCCTTTAGGACAGTTCTCCTCTGTCATACAGGGTCACTATGAATTGTAATCCACTCTTCTGCAATGGGTTTTGTTTGTTTTTCATCACAGTTAATGATAGGCATTGTCTAGAAAAGATTGTAGTATATATATTTGTTAATTGATGTGTTTATGTAAATATTATTTGACATTATAATTATACATATATTGTTTATTAGTGTGCTCATCTTTTTCAATTTGTGGAGAGTCCCAAAGAGCAAACCACATATGTTCTAATTCAGCACTATTTAACCCTTTTTTTAACTGGAGGAGAGAGGATTGTTTAAACAATTATATATAACCATGTTAGATAATTATGCCACTTCTTCCTTATCACAGAATAAAGATCTGAATTGTCTTTGCTGTAGTTCAAATGAAATCCATTGGAAGAGTGGAAAATAATACACAAATGTTTATCAGGAAGACAAGAAATTTCAGAAGCCAAAATTTTCAGGAAAAGATACTATGCAATGAGACCTAATAATGCAGACATTATCTTCCTGAAGTTTTTAAGTTTGATTCTATTATGTTTTATCGAGGAAACCTATTGGAGGAATAAACAAAATTTCTAGTCCAATGAATTATTTCTTTTTATTTTTTTTTTTTTTACTTTTTCCTCATTCCATTTACTTTTGATGATAATTTAGTTTAATAAATGTGGAGTGCAGCTGGCTTTAATTTCACTGCCACATGCTGTGATTCAAAGACTAGAATTTAGCCTCTTGAGACAATTTCACTGACTCACTACTATAGATCAAAGGAGCAATGTGTTTTTATGACCTCCATAATCTGTATGTGAGCATCTCCAAGTTCAAAGAAACAGAGACAGTGGGAGATGGATTCAGAATACAAAAATGTCACTATCGGTGATATGAGGCTGGGAGTATATAATATAGAATTTCTGTTGGTAAAACATGATTTCTGAATTCTTTACCTCTAAACTTATCAAGGGAGCTCTGGTAGCGTAGTGCCTAAGGCCACCAGCCACTCCTCGGAAGGAAGATGGGGCAATCTACTTCTGTAGTGATACTGCCTCGGAAACCCAAGAAGGGATCGCTATGAGTCGGGTCCGACTCCACGGCCCATAACAACAACAACAACAACAAACGTATCAATTCTTAGACAATTTTAAAACAGTTATTCTGTCATAAAAAAAAGATTTTTTGTCCTTTCATTTGATAACAAGATTAAACATGCTTTTACACATATTATAGTTTATCTTTCATATTTACACAAAAATACAGGGGACAGGCAGTATATCTGTCAGTGTATTTTGCTATAAGCATAATGAATCATAATTAATTCAACTTCATTTGAAGTTTTCATGGAATTCCTTAACACATGGGAAACTCATAAAACGCATGATATTTTTCATCCATGAGAGGAATAATACAGACCCCCATCACTATTCTTTGTCCTGCTATTGAGCTAAGTCATACATCAAATATTTGTATCAATTCTCAAGGCATTTTACATTCCCATTAAAAAATGAATAGGAGAGTACAATAAAGAGCCATGTTGACAACTAACGATCAAGTTGTAAGAACTGCCTCGTGTGTGTGTGTCTGTGTGTGTGTGTTTGTGTGTGTCACAGTGCATAAGGCATTTGACTGCTAACTGTAAGGTTGGCAGTTCAAACCCACTAGCCACTCCACAGAATGAAGATGAGACAATTTACTTCAATAAAGATTTACCACCTTGGAAACCTAATGGGGGTAGCTATGGGTCACAATTGACTTGATGACAGTGGGTGCTTTCAGCTCTTTTAGTTCATCATTTCTTCTATTTGTTTAGCTACTTTCCAATTAAGAGCAAGTTTCAGAGTCTCTTCTGACATCCATTTTGCTCTTCCTTTCCTGTCTTTTAAATGACATTTTGCTTTCCTGTATGATATTCTTGATGTCATTCCACAACATGTTCAGTCATTGGTTTTCAATGCATCAAATTTGTTCTTTTCTTTCTTTTTTTTTTT
>NW_006921787.1:6189524-6192767 GCF_000298275.1 Orycteropus afer afer
TTTTTTTTTTTTTTTGCATTCTTCTTTGCTTCTGAAGCTAGGAGATCATTGGATGCATCTTAGATGGCTGCTTGAAAGCTTTTTAAGACCCCAGTCACTATTCACCAATGTAGGATGTGGAGCAACGTTTTTATGTATTTTCTTGTGCCAACTGAGACTGGTGTCCCCCCAGTACTATGGTCCTGAGATGGTAGATCTATTGGATCTCTCTCCCATAGTGTCTGGTTGTCTGTGAAGGATTACTCTGTGTCTGTCTTCCATTTTTTCTGTAAGGACTGTAGGTATTTTGTATTACTGGTATCTGTGCAAGATTAACCTAGCTGAATCTATCCTTGGTCTAGAGTATACTTATATTCACTGATCCCTATCTGATCATCTCAGGTGTTTATATGTTTATCTGTAGCCTGGTGTTTGGTGTTAATGGCAATGTGGTATTGTGGACACATTGGTTGGTATTAGCAGCTGTTGTCTCTCTCTTAAGTGCACAATTAGCTGTCTCCCATTTCCTAATGTTGTCATGGTGGTCATAGATCCTTCCTGTATATCTCTCCCCCTACCCACGTCAGTGTGTAGGCCCCAACTAGCCTGAAATTAATTTCTCCTCTTCCCTCCCCATCCCAGTAACCTACTAAGTGAGTTCTCTTTCCCAAGCAAACCCTTCTCTGTCTTTTTACACTTATGGGCTTATACAGTACTTGTCTTTCTGTAATTGACTTATTTCACTCAGCATAATGTCTTCCAGATTCATCCACATTGTGAGATGATCAGCATATTCCTCATTGTTCTTTAATGTAGCATAGTATTCCATTTTGTGCATATACCATAATTTGGTTATGCACTCATCCGTTGATGAGCATTTAGGTTGTTTCCATCTCTTTGCTATAGTGAATTGTGCTGTAATGAACATAGGTGTACCTATGTCTGTTCGTGTGCTATCTCGTACCTCTTTAGGATATATTCCTAGTAATGGAATTGCTGGTCAAATGGTACTTCTATTTTCAGTTTTTTAAGGAAACGTTATACCATTTGCCACAATGGTTGTACCATTTTACAATCCCACCAGCAGTGGACAAGTGTTCCAATCTCTGAGCAACCTCACTAGCATTTGTTATTTTCTGACCTGTTAACTTTGCTATTATTGCTAGGGTGAGATGATATCTCATTGTTGTTTTGATTTCCATCTCTCTAATGGCAGTTCAAACCTACCAGCTGCTCCTTGGAATGAAGATTGAGCAATCTACTCTTGTAGTGATTCTGCCTCAGAAACCCAAGGAGGGGTTGTTATGAATCGGGTCAGACTCAACAGCACATACCAACAACAACAAAAATGATTAATGATTGTGAGCAACTTCTCATGTGTTGCCTGTATATCTTCTTTGGTGAAGTGTCTGTTCAAGTGTTTTGCCCATTTGTGAATTGGGTTATTTTTCTTTTTGGTGTTGAGGTGTTGAAATTTTCTATAGATTTTGGAGATAAGTCCTTTATCAGATATGTCATAGGCAAATATTTTTTCCCAATCTGTGGGTTCTCATTTTACCTTTTTGATGAAGTCTTTTGATACACATAATAATTTAATTTTTAAAAGGTTCCAGTCATCTAGCTTCTCTTCTGTCTTCTACACATTCTGGGTTATGCTTGATAGTCTTTTTATGCCATAAATTAGGGCTCTCAGATTTGCCCCTATTTTTTCTCTGATGACTTTCATAGTTTGGGGTTTTACATTAAATCTTTGATCCAGCTTGAGTTTGTTTTGTGTTTGGGGTGAGTTATGGGTCTTGTTTCATTTTTCTGCAAGTGGATATCCAGTTTTGCCAGCACCATTTGTTGAATACACTGTCTCTTCCCCATTTAATGAGTTTTGGACCTTTGTCAAAGATCAGTTGTCCAAAGATGGATGGGTCTATACTGGAATTTCAATTCTGTTCCATTGGTCTATTTGTGTATCAGTGTACCAATACCATGCTGTTTTGACTACTGTGGCTACATAGTAGTTCTTAAGATCTAGGAGTCTGAGACCTCTCACTTTGTTTTTCTTCTTGAGAAGTACTATGCTTATCCAAGGTCTCTTTCCTTTCCATATGAAATTACTAATTAGTTTTCCCATGTCCTTAAAAAAATTTGTTGAGATCTGGATTGTAATTGCATTAAATGTATAGATTGCTTTATATTGTGAGATTTTCACAATTTTCAGTCTTCCTATCCGTGAACAAGGTAGGTTCTTCCATTTATGTAGTGCACTTGTTTTCTCTTGTAGCAGTGTTTTATAGTTTTCTTTGCACAGGTCTTTTGTGTCTTTGGTGAGGTTTATTCCTAGATATGTTATCTTTTTAGCAGCTATAGTAAATGGTATTGTTTCCTTATTTCTTTATCAGAAGACTCTTTGTTGGTGTAGAGGAATCCTACTGATTTTTGTATGTTGACCTTGTAAACTGCCACTTTGCTGAACCTCTCTATTAGTTCCAGTAGTATTTGTTTATTGAGTCCCCTGGGTTTTCTATGTACAGGATCATAACATCCACACATAGAGATAGTTTTAGTTCCTTTTGCCAATTTGTATGCCTTTTATTTCTCTTTCTTGCCTTATTGCCCTGGCCAGGACTTCCAATAAAATGTTAAATGCAACTGGTGATAGAGGGCATCCTTGTCTGGTTCCCGTTCTTAGGGGGAATGCCTTGAGTCTTTCTCCATTAATAATGATGTTGGCCATTGGCTTTGCATATATACCCTTTATTATGTTGGGGAATTTCCCTTCCATCTCTATTTTGCTGAGAGTTCTAAACAGGAATGATGTTGGATTTTGTCAAATGCCTTTTCTGCATCAATTGATTTAATCATATGGTACTTTTCTTTTCTTTTCTTTTTATGTGGTGGATTACATTGATTGATTTTCTGATGTTGAACAACCCTTGTAAACCTAATATGAATTCCGCTTGGTCCAGGTATATTAATTTTTTTGATATGTTGTTGGATTCTGTTGGCCAGGATTTTGTTAAAAATTTTTGCATCTATGCTCATGAGGGATATTTGTCTGTAGTTTTCCTTGCTAGTGGTGTCTTTTCCTGGCTTTGGTATTAGTGTTATGCTTGCTTCATAAAATGAGTTTGGGAGTATTCCTTCTTTTTCTATGTTCTGGAATAGCTTGAGTAGCATAGGTATCAACTCTTCTCTGAATATTTGATAGAATTATCCAGTGAAGCCATTGGAGCCAAGGCTTCTCTTTGTGGAAAGTATTTTTTTTTTTTT
>NW_006921787.1:6195221-6196125 GCF_000298275.1 Orycteropus afer afer
TCTTGGACTTGTTTTCATTGTCTTTAACTTCAAATTGAATTTGCCTATGAGCAGTTGATGGTCTGTTCCACAATCAGGTCCTGGCCTGGTTTTGGCTGAAGATATTGAGCTTTTCCACTGCCTCTTGCCACAGAATTTAGAGATCCTCTAAAGAATAAATTTGATGTAATGAAAATCAACGACTGAAAACCAGAAGAATTGTGGGCAGATATCAAGAACATTATCCATGAAGAAAGCAAGAGATCACTAAAAAGACAAGAAAAGAAGAGAAGACCAAAATGGATGACAGAAGAGACTGAAACTTGCTCTTGAGTGGAAAGAAGCTAAAGCCAATGGAAGAAATGACAAGATACAGGAGCTGAACAGAAGATTTCAAAGAGCAGCTGGAGCAAACAAACCAATTACTGTAATGAAATGTGTAAAGACCTGGAGTTTGAAAACCAAAAGGGAAGAACACACTCAGATTTTCTCAAGCTGAAAGAATTGAAGAAAAAATTTAAGCCTGGAGTTGCAATATTGAGAGATTCTATGGTCAAAATATTGAATGATGCAGGAAACATCAAGAGAAGAGGGCAGGAATACACAGAAACACTGTACCAAATAGAACTGATCGATCTTCATCCATTTCAGGAAGAGGCATATGATCTAGAACCAATGCTACTGAAGGACGAAGTCAAAGCTGCAATGAAAGAATTGGCGAAGAACAAGGCTCTGGGAATTGACGGAATACCCATTGAGGTATTCCAACAAACAGATGCCCCATTGGCGGCACTCAATCAGTTATGCCAACAGATTTGGAAGATAGCTACCTGGCCAACTGACTGGAAGAGATCCATATTTTTACCAATTCTAAAGAAAGGCAATCCACAAGAATGTGGAAATTATACAACAATATCATTAATAT
>NW_006921787.1:6196950-6198593 GCF_000298275.1 Orycteropus afer afer
ATGCATGTGAGAGCTGGACAATGAATAAGGAAGACCGAAGAAGAGTTGATGCTTTTGAGTTGTGGTGCTGGAGAAGAATGCTGAAGGTACCATGGCTGCTAAAAGAACTAACAGATCTGTCCTGGAGGAAGTGCACCTGAAATACTCCTTGGAAGTGAGAATGGCCAGACTTTGTCTCACCTGTTTTGGCCATGTTGTTAGAAGTGACCATTTGTTGGAGAAGGATGTCATGCTTGGTAGGATGGAGGGTTGACGAAAGAGGGGGAGGTCTTCAAGGAGATGGATTGTTATGGTGGCTGTGATGATGAAGTCAAGTATAGAAGTGATCGTTGAGCTGGCACGGGATTGGGCAGTGTTTTGTTCTGCTGTGCATGGGGTTGCTATGAGTCGGAAACAACTCGATGGCACCTAACAACAACAGTTTTTCATAATATTCTGTCAGTATCTTTTTCATTTCAGGTGGTTCTGTTGTGATGACACCATTTTCGTTTACAATTCTTGTGATTTGGATCTTTTCTTTGTTTTCTTTTGTTAGATCTGCCAATGGTTTATTGATTTTATTAATCTTTTCAAAGAACCATCATTTTGTTTTGTTGATTTTCTCTATGTGTTTTTTGTTTTCTTTTCATTTATTTCTGCTCTGATCTTTATTATTTTCTTGCTTCTAGGTACTGTAGGATTCTTTTGTTGTTCTATTTCTAGTTGTTGGAGTTTATGAGTTAGAGCGTTGATTTTGTTTCTTTCCTCTTTTTTGATGTATGCATTTATTGCTATAAACTGTCCTCTGAGAAGTGCTTTCACTGTTTCTCATAGGTTTTGGTATGATGTATCTTCATTTTCATTTGTTTTTAGGAATTTTATTTTTTTTTAATTTCAGTTTTTATCTGTTCTGTTACCCAGTAGTTTTTGAGCAGTGAGTTGTTCACCTTCTATATGTGTGATGCTTTTTCCTTGCTCTTCCTATTATTAACTTCTAATTTTATAGCATTATGGTCTGAGAAGATGCTTTGTAGTACATCAGTGCTTTTAAACTTATTGAGGCTTGTTTTATGTCCTAACATATTGTCTCTTCTGGAGAAGGATCCATGTGCACTGGAGAAGAATGTGAATTGTGCTTTTGTTGGGTGAAACACTCTGTTTATGTCTTTGAGGTTGAGTTGGTTGATTGTATTGTTGAGTTCTTCTGTATCTTTGTTGAATTTTTTCTAGTTGACCTGACCCTCTGAAAGTAGTGTGTTAAAGTATCCTACTACTATTGTAGAGTTGTCAATTACCCCTTTTAATTCAGTTAATATTTGCTTCACCAATTTTGGAACACTTTCATAGGGTGCATAAATATTTATTATTATAACATCTTCTTTGTCAATTGACCCTTTCAGAATCATATAATGTCCTTTTTAATATCTTATGATGTTTTTCACCTTAATGCCTATTTTCACAGAAAGTAATATTGTCACTCCTGCTCCTTTTTGGTTTCCATTGGCTTTGTATAATTATTTCCCATCCCTTAACTCTTCATTTGTTTTTATCTTTGTGTCCAAAGTGGGTCTCTTGTAGGCAGCATATCAGTGGGTCGTATTTTCATACCCAGTCTGCCACTCTCTTTCTCTTCATAGGTACATTTAGCCCATTCACATTGAGTG
>NW_006921787.1:6200606-6201815 GCF_000298275.1 Orycteropus afer afer
CTCCCGAGGTCCCTCAGCACCAAAAAGCTGACCCAAGACAACTTCCCAGATCCACGATCCACTGCAGGGGTTTCTCTCTCTGTCCTCACCCACCTGCGTTGTCATCCCAACTGGCCTAGACAGCAATCTGTCTCAGGAGTTCCTCTGTGAGTCCGTCCACCTGTGGCACCAAAGATTCACTCAATTTCAGTGGTGCTGGAGTCGGGAGAGTGCCTCCTAATATTCTGTGGTCCCAATATTACTGATAAAGTCAATTGCAGGCCTCCCAGTGCCACTAAGCTGGCCCAAGCCTACTCGGTGACCTGCTGTGGGGGGAGTGGGCCCACCTTCCTGCAGCACCAATGGACTCTCTGCTTGGGTTTCAGCAGCACAGGATCTGCTCATTTGCACCTAGCTGACCCAAGTTACTGATAAAATCATGTGCTGAAAGTAAATCATTGGAGTGAATGCTGGTATACTGGTGCGGTTGCTGGTATGTTTGTGAGGTGTGTCTTCTGCTTAACCCTGGGAGGTCTTGGATGGCCGTTCTTACCTGCCAGTGGCTCCCCCAGGGAAGTGTCAGAGGACCTTTCTCAGCTGCCTGTTGGCACTCCACAGGATAGATCTTCTTATTTTTTTTTTTTTCCCCCTTGAACCTTTCTTCTATTTCTACTCCTCTGAGTTTGGTGCACTCTAACTCAGTGAGCTGTTCAGAACACCAGAATCCCTAATTCAAACTGCTGGAACCTAGTTTTTCAAGCACTAAGATGCTAGAGGGAAATAGTGTGATAATTACTGACGAGACTCCATTTTGAGTCCCCTCAAATCTGTTCTTTATATGATCTCTAAATTCAGATGGGATGTAAAAATCAAGGTCCTATTTTGGCTCGCATGGACTTTTTTCAATTTTCTTCTTCAGCTTTGAATTGAATTTGCATATAAGCAATTGATAGTCTATTCCAGAGTCAGATCCCACCCTTGTTTTGCTGAGGATATTGAGCTTCATCATCTCCTTTTTCCACAGATATAGTCCTTCTGATTTCTGTGTATTCCACCTAGCAAGGTCTATGTGTATACTTGCTGTTTATATTGTTGAAAAAAGGTATTTTCAATAAATAAGTCGTTGGTCTTGAAAAATTCTATCATGCAATTCCCAGCATCATTTCTATCACAAAGACCATATTTTCCAGTTACTGATGCTTCTTTTTTGTTGTCAACTTTCACATTCCA
>NW_006921787.1:6202420-6220808 GCF_000298275.1 Orycteropus afer afer
TCAGTGGTTCCAGTAGGCTCTATCAGACCAGCAAAACTTTTTTTTTTTTTTCTTAATAATTTTGAGTTTTGTTCCACATTGTTTTCCCACTCTATTCAGGATCTCCTACATAGATTCCCCCTCAGAGTGGTTGGCAGTGGTAGCCAGGCACCATCTAGCTCTTCTGGTCTCCTAGTCATACAGACTGAGGATCACATGGTGTACCAGTTGCTTGGACTAATTGTTTCCATGAATATTTTGTTCTCATTCTTCTTTTCTCTGGATGAGGAGAGACTCATCATTGCATCTAGATGGCCGCTTGCAAGCTTTTAAGATCCCAGTTGCTACTCATCAAAACAGGAGGTGGAAAAATGTTTTGGGTGGTATGTTATGCCAATTGACCTGGATGTCCCCTGCAACTATGGACCTGAGCCCACAGGTCCAACTACTCACTCCATCTGTGTAGCTGGTTGTGGCCAAGAAGTGACTATAAACTTGCCCCTTCTCAGTTCTACCATATACCTGGGAATTCTTACAGAACATACCAATATTCTTGAAGAAATATTGTCTGCCAACCCTATACATGGTCTTCAGCACACTCCCCTCTGAATGTTGTTATTGTTGTTGTTATGTGCCATTGAGTCAGACCTGACTCATAGCGACCCGTCCTTGGGTTTCTGTGACAGTATCACTTTGGAAGTAGATTTCCCCATCTTCCTTCTGAGGAGTGGCTGGTGGGTTTGAACCACTAGCCTTCTGGTTAGCAGTCAAGTGCTTTAGGCATTACATGACCAGAGCTCCCTCCCCCCTGAATAGACATAGCTAATAATTCAGAGTGTCCACCTATCTATCCACCCATATATCTATGTTTGTCTTCATTGATAACACAGTACTATATGTGCAAAAGGGTTCATCATTGTTGTCTGTACCTCCTTTGCACCTCTCTATGTCTTCCTCTTCCTCAATGTCACCATGCTGATCACTCATATTTGGTACGTTGCCCTTTTCTTCACCCAAATCAATACTTATCCCTACCTATCTAACAGTGTTCCCACCCCACCCACTCCTGCCCCTGGTAACCAAGTAAGGAAACTTCCTTCCATATATAAACCTTTCCTTGACTTTCTGCAATAGCAGACTAATACAATATTTGTCCTTCTGTGATTGACTTTTTTCACTCAGCATAATGTCTTCCAAGTTCATCCATGTTAAACAGTCTTTTACAGATTCTATATTATTCTTTACTGTTGCATAGTATTCCATTGTGTGTATGTACCATAGTTTGGTTATCCATTCTTCTGTTGATGGGCACTTAGGTTGTTTCCATCTCTTTGCTTTTGTAATAGTGTTGCTATGAACATGGATGTGCATATATCTGTCCTTGTCTTGGCTCTAATTTCTTGGATATATACCTACTAACGGAATGGCTGTCAAATGGTATTTCTAATTCCAACTTTTTAAGGAATCATCATACTGCTTTCCATGGTGGTTGTATCATTTGAAAGTCTCACCATCAGTGTATGAAAGTTCCAGTCTCTCTGCATCCTCACCAGTATTTGTTATTTTCTGTCTTGTTGAACTTTGCTACTAGTGGTGGGCTAGGTGCTATCTCATGGTTGTTTTGATTTGCATCTCTCTAATGCCTAAAGATTGTGAGCATTGGACACCTGAATATCCTCTTTGGTGACGTGTCTATTCATGTCATCTGCCTATTTTTTAATTGGGTCATTTGTTGTTGAGGTATTGGTGTTTTCTATAAATTCCAGAGATAAAGTCTCTTGTCAGACATGTCATTGCTGAATATTTTTTCCTAATTTATGGGTTTTCTTTTGACTCTATTGAAGATGACTTTGGAAGCACATATAAATTTAATATTTAGAAGGTCCCATTCATCTAGTTTATCTTCTGCTGTTTGTGCATTTTGGATTATGCTTGATTGTCTATCTCTGCCGTATATTAGGCCCCCTAAATTTTCTCCTAGGTTTTCCTTGAGAAACTTTTTAGTTTTAGGCTTCACATTTAAGTCTTTGTTCCATCTGGAGTTAATTTTTGTATATGGTGTGAAGTACAGATCTTGTTTCATTTTCCTGTGAATGGATATCCAGTTTTGCCTGCACCATTTATTAAACAAACATTCTCTTCCCCATTTAATGGCATTTGGGCCTTTGTCAAAGATCAGCTTATGATAGGTTGATGGATCTATTTCTGGGTTCTCAATTCCATTCCGTTGGTCTATGTGTGTCATTATACTAATACTAGGCAGTTCTGACTACTGTGGAAGTATAGTAGGTTTTGAGATCTGGCAATGTGAGACCTCCTACTTTATTCTTCTTCTTCAATAGTGCTTTGCTTATCTGACGTCTCTTTCCTTTCCATATAAAATTATTGTTTAGTGATTGTTTAGTGATTGATTTTTTCCATAACCTTAAAGAATGTTGATGGGATTTGGATTGGATTGCATTGAATGTATAGATTGCTTTGGGGAGAATCGACATTTTCACAATGTTCAGTCTTATCTATGAGCATGTTTTGTTCTTTCATTTATGTAGATGTCTTTTGCTTTGTTAAAGTAGTCTTTTATAATTTTCTTTTATAGGTATTTTGTGTCCTTGGTAAGATGTATTAACAGGTATTTTATGTTTTTGGTAGCTATTGTAAATGGTATTGATTTCTTTATTTCTCTTTCAGCAATCTCTTTGCTGATATGGAGGTATCCAACTGATTTTTGGATGTTGATCTTGTAACCTGCCGTGATGCTAAATCCGTCCATTAGTTCCAGAAGATGTTTGACTGAATCTCTTGAGTTTTCTAGGTATAGGATCATATCATCAGCAAATAGGGGTAGTTTGACTTCTTCCTTACCAATTTGGATGCCTTTGATTTTCATTCCTTGCCTTACTGCCCTGGCTAAGACTTTCAATACAATGTTGAATAGAAGTGGTGATAGAAGGCATCCTTGCCTGGTTCCTGTTCGCAAGGGGAATGGTTTCAGTCTCTCTCCATTGAGAATAATGTTGGCCATTGGTTTTGCATATATGCCCTTTATTATGTTGAGGAATGTCCCTTCTATTCTATTTTGCTGAAAGTTTTGATCAGGAATGGCTGTTAGATTTCATCAAATGCCTTTTCTGCAACAATTGATATGATCATATGGTTCTTTTCTTTTGTTTTATTTATGTAGTGGATGACATTGATTGTTTTTCTAATGTTTAACCATCCTGGCATACCTGATATGAACCCCACATGGTCATAATTAATTATTTCCTTGATAAGTTGTTGGAGTCTATTGTCTAGGATTTTGCTGAAGAATTTTGCATCTATATTTATGCAAGAAATTGATCTGTTGTTTTCCTTTTGAGTGATGTCTTTGTCTGGTTTTGGTATCAAGGCTATACTTGCCTCCAAAAATTAATTAGAGAGGATTACAACCTTTTGTATGTTTGGAATAGTTTGAGTAGGATTGGTGTCAGTTCTCTGAATGTTTGGGAGAAGTCCCGGTGAAACCGTCTGGGCCAGAACTTTTTCTTGTGGTAATTTTTTTATGACCTGTTGAATTTCTTTTCTTGTTATGTATCTGTTCAACTTTTCCACATCAGTCTGTGTTAGTTTAGGTAATTGGTGTGTTTCTAGAAATCTGTCCATTTCTTCTAGATTTTCAAATTTGTTTCAGTACAGTTCTTCATAGTATCCCGATATTATCCTTTCTACATCAGTTGTTTCTGTTTTGATGTCACCCATTTGCTTTCTTATTCATGTTATTTGCATTCTTTCTTTCTTTTCCTTTGTTAAATCTGCCAATGGTTTGCCAATTTTATTAATCTTTTCACAAAACCAGCTTCTAGTCTTGTTGATTTTTTTCTATTATCTTTCTATTTTCTGTTTCATTGATTTCCGCTCAACTCTTTATTTCCTTTCTTCTGGTGAATATAGGCTTTTCTTGTTCTTTTTCTAATTGTTGGAGATGTTGGTTTAAAGTGTTGATTTTGGTTCTTATTTTTTGATGTGTGTATTTATTGCTATCAATTGGCCTCTGATTACTGTTTTTGCTGTGTATTTGTGTGATTTTGGTATGTTGAGTTTTCATTCTTGTTTGATTCAAGGAATTTTTTTATTTCACTTTTCTAATTTCTTATATTACCCAGTTGTTCTTAAGTAGGGTGTTGTTCTGTTTCCATGTGCTTGGTCTTTTTCCATTCATCTTTCTATTGTCGACTTCTAATTTGATCTGAGAAGATACTTTGCAGTATTTCAATGTTTTTAAAATTCTTAAGGCTTGCTTTATGGCCTGAAATATGGTCTCTCATTGAGAATGTTACATGTGCATTGGAAAAGAATGTATATTGTACTGTTGTTGGGTGAAGTGCTCTGTAGATGTCTTTAAGGTCAGGTTGGTGAATTTTATTATTTAGTTCTTCTGTGTGTTTGTTGAGTTTCTTTCCAGTTGTATCTTTCATTGAAAGTGGTGTATTAAACTCTCCCACTATGACTTTGGAGTCATCTCTTTGTCTTTTCACCTCTTTTGAAGTCTAATTTATGTATTTTAGGGCTTTTTCATTAGATCCATAGATATTTATTATGGTTATACCTTCTTGTTCAATTGATCCTTTAATCATTATATAATGTCCTTTCTTATCATATGGTGGTTTTTGTCTTAAAATCAGTTTAATCAGAAATTAATATTGGCACTCCTGCTCTTTTACAGTTGCCATTTCCTTGATGTATCTTTTTCCAACCTTTGATTTTTAGTCTATTTTTGTTGTTGTTCTAAGATGTGTCTCTTGTAGACAGCATATTGATGGGTTGTCTTTTATTATCCAATCTGCAATTCTCCATCTCTTGCATGGTCCATTTAGTCAATAGTAGACAAGTATGAATTGGTTGCTGTCATTTTGTTATGTGTTTTTTCATGGTATTCCTCGTTTCTTTGTTCAATATAATTTTCTGTGCTGAGCTCGTCAAGTTTGTGAATCGTGTTATTTCCTTTGTTACTGTTGTTTTAGTATTTGCTAAATATTTGTGTTTGTCCTCTTTTTTATTGTGGTGTGAAGGTTTATCATTTTTCTTTGAGGTTACTTTGTGATTTATGATTTTCTCCTCATGTTTAGAATAGTCCATTCTATCTTGCAACTCTCTTGACTTCGTCACCATTTGGAAGTTCTGTAACTACACTAGTTTTTCCCTCTTTTTGGTTTGTCCTTGTCCCATTTGCCAGTTGATATCTCTGGTACCCTGTTTACAATCTTGTAAGCTTATTTTTCTTTGGATACATGCATAGCTGTGATTGGATTTAGTCTCATCTTTCATTCTATCAGGGAAATTCTCTTCCAACAAGTCTTAGACAATTTTCTCAGTGGTTTTTTTTTCATTTCTTTTTCTAGAATTCTGATTACACCTAGGTTATTCCTTTCGATGGTGTCCCACATGAATCTTAAGCTTTCTTCATTTTGTTTTACTTTATTTTTTTCTGGTTTATCCCTTTCCAGAGAAATATTCAGGCATTTGTCTTCAGTCTCATTAATTCTGTCTTTCATTGATTCAGTTCTACTCCTTTGCCCTTTCAATGTGTTATCTATTTCTGAAATTTAGTATTACTCTTCTGAGTTTCTATCTGTAGATTTTGCATCATTTCTAATTTTACATTTATTTTGTCATTTTGTTCTTGTAGTTTCTTCTGAAATTATTCTAGGGTTTTATATGTGTGTTTTTTTAAATTTCATCACTGTTTTCCTTGATCTGTCTCTCACTCCTTTAAAAATATCTAAATATAATTCTTTTGAATTCTTTATCAGGGAGTTTCAATGCTGCTTCTTCCTCAGGGATTTGTTCTGGGTCTGTATCCTGCTCCTTTGTTTCTACCACTTTATAATGCTATTTGGTGTGGACCATGATGATCTGTTGTCTCTGACACATTGTGATGTTGTATTTAGATCTCTTTTACCTGTTTGTGCATAGCAGTTAAGGGTGAGTCAGGCTTTTTTTGGTGGTCCTTTATCATTGGCCAGTTGGTGCAGAAGGAATGACTGACTTTCACTCAGTAAGTGAAGCTTCAGGAGGTGCAGGTATAGTTTTGTTTTATGGGCATGGTTGTTGTCCCCCACTCAGTTAGACAAAAACAACTATTGGATAACCATGAAAGAAGTGAAAGCACATAGACAAAAAACACATACTGTGTAAACACACAGTAACAATAACCAAAAAAGGAAAAAGGAAGAAAACAATAAATCCACCATATCTGGGGAGAAGGCAACAAGTGATAAAAGGTAGAGTATGAGAATAATGAAGAAAAAAAAATTGTGTAAAATGCAAAAAGAAAAACAAAGAATGGGGTTAACCATGAGAAAGAAAAAATGGGAACCAGAAACAGGAAAGAGAGAAAAAGCTAAGAACTAGAACCTGGAAAGGGAAGAATAAAGAATATTAATAAAAAGGACAAAAATAATAATAACAATAATAATAATTTTAAAACAGATAAAAACAAACAAATTATTAAAAAAAAAAGGAAAAACAGAAAAAAAAATCTGGGCGGGTGGGCCAGGGCAACCAGTTTCCATCTGAGCAGACAGACTGGGATGGAATTTCTGCTGGCCCAGAAGGTAGATGAGAGTGAAGGGAGGCCACACCTCTGTTCACCAAGAGGGTGTGGGGTATAAGAGTAACTAGGGGAATATCTCACCTTTCCAGTCATTAGTGTCTGGAATGTCCTTGTAGTTCCCAGCAAGTGGAGCCTATTCTTAAGTCCCTGAAATCTGGGAGAATGCTGTCTCTTTAAATATCCAAAATGGTCCAACTGCTTGTAAACATTCAAAATACCCTCCTGGCAGGCAAAAGTCCACAGCTCAGCCCGCCTGCCTCTTCACTGCTTTCCCTTTTATTCACCAACCACCAATGCAGTCCTCCGTGCAGGCCCTGGCTAGCAGGGCTGATTTTTAGATTAATTCTTAGGTCCTAACACTACTGTGCAATATCCAAGCTGTCTGTGCCATCAGGATTTCTGACAGACCGCAGCTCCAGATGTCTCCTTTTTTGGTGCTTTCATGGAAATTATTCTACTAGTTGAAATTTAGTCCATTTTTGTATCCTTCCCTTCAAAGATCAGGGCACCAGGAGTATCTTCTGTATCTATGTTAATTGGGTTCCCTTTTCTTTGTTGAAGAGGATCTACGTACTCTTTCTGCCTATTCTGCCATCTTTGTGGAGCTTCTCAATCAATACATCTTGATTACATGTTTTGTCTATTTCAAACTGCTGAAGTGGGTAATAATCTTCAGTTTTTCATCTTTGGCTTTAGCGGTTGGTGCATAAATTTGAATAACAGAAGTATTGATTGATCTTCCTTATATGTGTATGAATATTATCCTATCACTGACAGCATTGTACTTCACTGTGGATCTTGAAATATTATTTTTGATCATGAATGCAATGTCATTCTTCCTCAATTTGTTATTCCTTGCATATTATACCATATGATTGTTTGATTCAATTTATCATACCTGGCATAATAGACCATATCATTGTCTGATTCAAAATCACCAATTTCTGGTCACTCTCGTTTGTCAGTTTGTCATACAGTGGTGGCTTGCGTGTTTCTGTAAGGCTGCAGACTATACGACCAGTATTTCAAATACCAGCAGACTCACCTATGGTGGACAGGTTTCAATGGAACTTCCAGACTAAGACAGACTGCTAAGAAGGATGGGGCCATGCACTTCTGAAAAAAATTGATCACTAAAAACCTTATGAATAGCAGTGAAATATGTCTGGTATATTACTGGAGAAATATGAATAGCCATGAACCATCGTCTGATATAGTGCTGGAAGATGAGCCCCACAGGTTGGAAGTCACTCAAAATATGACGAGGGAAGAAGAGCTCAAAGTAATGTTGTCCTTAAGCAAAACTTTACCTGTTTCTAATGTATTTTTAAATGAATTACTTATGTGTCAGGTGACATTCATTCTTTATCTCAAGTATTTCTGCTTATATTTTTCATCTTTGCTTAGTCTAGAAAAATATAAAATGTAGTTTCTTTTCCAATTTTTCCTTTTTTAAAATTTTTACTTTTTCTCCAGCAAATCACTTATCTTTTCATTCAAAGCTTGTTGTTATTTGAAAACAGATTTCAGAAGTAATGAAAGTTTGTTGTAACAATGGTATATATTATTGTATATTTTAATAATGGTTTTGAATAATTCAGTTAAGTCAGTCAATCTGATAATACATGCTTCTCTTTATTGTAGTCATGCAGTCTCTGTAAAGTAATATGAACTTACAAACAGAGTAGTATGGCAGAATAGTTAACTGGAGATGCAAGTTGTAAAATCATGTGTAAGATAGAGCCATCACTCCCAAGCAAACGACATCTTAACTTCTACAAAATTAACATCTTGAGCTGATAATGCTTTGTCTTTGGGATCTGTCCTGTGTATTGCAAGATGTTTAACAGCATCCCTGGACTGTTCCAGTAAGAGGTCAACAGCATCTAGGCAGTTGTAATAACCACAATGTCTCTAGACATTGACAAATATCCCTTGGGAGCAATTGTTGTTGTAGTTGTTATGTGCTGTGCTGTCGGACCTGACTCATAGCGACCCCTCCTTGGGTTTCCGAGGCGGTATCACTATGGAAGAAGATTGCCCAACCTTCCTTCCAAGGAGTGGCTGGTGGGTTTGAACCACCAGCCTTCTGGTTAGCAGTCAAGTGCCTTAGGCACTATGCTACCAGCAGAGAGAATACAATATCACCTCAATTGAAAACCACCGAAACCAAACCCACTGCTATTGACTGGATTCCAATTCACAGCAACCCTATAGAACATTAAATTTCCAAGGCTGTAAATGTTTATGGAAGCAAAGTGCTTCATCTTTCTTCCTCAAAGTGGTTACTGGGTTCAAACCACAGACCTTTTAGAGATTAGTCAAATGCTTTAACCACTGCATCACCAGAGTTCCTTGGGAACTGCTAGGTTACAGAAACTCATTTCTTCATATCAATTTTATCAGTCTCTGGCAATTCTATCAGTCTCTGGCACTTCTATCAGTCTCAAAAGTATTTACATAAACATTTGCTGCCTGATATGGTATATAAAAGGAAGAAATATTTAGAGTCGAAAATGCCCTTAATTGAATAACAGATTCTGGTTTGCAAGAACAAAGGAGTAGAAAGAACAAATGACTTGATCAGATTTAGAATTTCAGAAATAAGTCTAAGTAAAATCTCATTTGTATTCAGAATGCAAATTTAAGGGTGAGCCATGGATTGCACCTAAAATTTTGTGTTCCTTCCCTATTTCCATGAAGTCTGGCAGTAACTGAAATGGAGGGTCAAGCCAAAGGACACTGAAGACAATTGTTTTTGACCTGTAGCTACTTTTTTCAGAGCATTTGCAAACACTTTTTACAGGATTATATAGTCATCAGTTTAATTTACAGCTACTTATATTTTACTTTATTTTTGGTTTATTTTGTTGTTTGAATCTATTAACCAATTTTTTTTTTTGTTTGTTTAGATAAAGATCACATACTTTAAATTTTCAAGGTATTTTTCACAAAAGACTCCAAGAGCAAAGACTTATTAAGTAATGACAGTATTCAAAAACGGGAGATAATCACTTTCTCCTCTTCTTTTAACATGTCTTATTAAAAACATACGAATTTTCAAGCCTTATAGACAAATATATTACATGTAGTAACAAGAGACATTAGTAGAGTGATGGTCTTTTTCTGTTCTCTCTCTTTCCTTTCTTCCTTTGCTTCTTCCCTCCATTAACTATTTATTTCCTTTCCTTTCTATCTCTATAAAATGGACCATTTAGTGAAGAAAATGAGAAGAATGTTGAGTATTTTCCAATATAGATCTTTCAAGCCATTCTAAGAACTGTTACTATTCAGTAATATGTCATTTTCACCATAGGATGCAAGCTGTTGAAGAATTAAGCTCAATTTTTTGTTAAATGGAGTTGTAGATACCACTATATTTTGTAATTTTGTAGGTGTTTTCAAAGCCTAATGTATGGATGATACCCATTAAGGCAGATGGATCAACTCTCAGATTCATACTGGCCCACCTTTGAATGCATACAAAATTCCAAAACATGTACAATTGAATGAATATAGTGCTTATAGATTAATTTAAAAAAAAATATATATATTTATTTATTTATTTATTTATTTATCTATTTATTTATTTATTTATTTTTTAACTAGTGGGCTGAGAGCCAGCCCCCTGGGAGTGAGCTTTATTCCAGGCCCCGCATATATCCCAGGACCATACTATTGGGGTCTCACCAGACTCCATCCAACCACTAATTCTCATCATTATTGAGTTTTTGAATTTTGTTCCATATTTTTTCCACCCACTCTATCCTGGATCTCCAGATTTGATCCTTTCCTGAGAGATTAGTATTGATAGCCGGCCACCATCTAGTTCTTCTGGTCTCAAGGGCCATCATGTCCTAGGACTGATTACTTCCAATTGCCCTTGTTTTTGTGCACTCTTCTTTGATGGCCACTTGAAAGTTTCTAAGACCCCATTTGCTACTCACCAATGTAGGATGAGGAACAAAGCTTTTATGTATTTTGTTGTGCCAATAGAGTCTGGTGTCCTCCAGTACTATGGTCCTGAGATAGTAGATCTGTTGGGTCTCTCTTCCACAGTGTCTGGTTGTCTGTGAGGGATTACTCTATGTCTTCTGTTGTTTTTGTAAGGATTGCAGGTATTTTGTATCACTGGTATCTGTGCAAGAATTAAAATAATTCTTACAGTGACTGTAAGAAAATAAAACCTCCTTTAATATCTTAGAAATTTTTTTACTTGAATCGAAAGCATTTGCTTAATCAAATGAAGTTGTGGTATTTGATTATATAATGTATTATCATATACATTAAACTCTTGTGCTTTGTCTATAGTTACAATTTTGTCTGATGTTTTAGTGATGCCAACACAGTTTCTCCCTATTTTATATTAATAAGGACATTAATCAAAATGTCATGAATTCCTTTGAAATATGATGTGTTACAATTTTAGTAGGAATGTATTTGATAGGAACATATTTGAATATCTTCCATCAATAAAATAAAACTAGCTTAAAATAGGATTTTATTTTTATACTAAACTCCTTACAATATTCAGTTCTTAAATGCTATCACCATACTCTATAAAGTAACCTAAGAGTTAATTCTAAATTTCCTCTCAAGAAATTGCACTGCCTCTTCCCTTTACTGTGATAGATACCTGACGTTATCGAAAAGGACAAAACACATTATCATGGCCACAAAAGAACTGGCATGTCATTAAACTGTTCCTCATTGGCTAATTTGAGAACTGATTGAATAAATGCTTCAAAACTCTTTGTAACCTCAAAGGAAAGACAATTAATTCAATGGCCACTATTGATTGACCCATGGTTAATTAAAATAGGCAATAATAGGGAGATATAGAGTTTTGTGGAGTCTATGGGGATAGCAAACAACTCATGTTGTCATTTTCGTGCTTTGCAATTTCTTCTTCCTTAATTCCTTCCCTGCTGTGGCCAGTATACAGATTTGCTAGTTAATATATTTTCGATTTGAGTCTTTCATAGGGTAAGTTTATTCCCTTATAAGCAAGATTTCAAAGTATAGTTGACATTTAACTTAACTTTTGAACTGTTTTCCACATATTGGTTTTAAGTTCTTTTAAAGAACATGAGCTGTTACACTAAGAATATGCCTTGTTTTAATCTAGTGACATCATCATTAAGCATTTTAATTAATATTCAAGTGTGAAAGTGTAATTCTTCCTTCATTTAAGTACCTTACCATCTGGCACACAAGGCTCAGAAAACACAAACACACTATTCATTATGGGGCAAAGCTCAGAAATTTATCCTGTGAGATTATAATCTTCCCTCAAAACATTATACAATAGTTATTTATTGATTTTTTGTGTGTGTGGTTTTCTTTCCCATATCATCTACATATAAGAGAATTTTTTTTTATCTATATGTGTCTCTTTGTATAAGAAAAATTAACTGAGTATATTTATATAAATAACAAAAGTCCGTAAATATAAATATAAATAAATATTCTGGTGTGTTTGTTGTATCCTTTTAAGCCAATTATTATGTCAAATCTCCGTAAGTCTCTCCAATGACTGATTTAAATTTATCCATAAACATTTTCTTAAATGTTATTTTGTTTTGTTTGCTCACTGAGTATAAGAACCCACTAAAATGAAACTGATTGGTAACCTGGGTTAATTTCTAAGCATCTCAGCAAAATATTGTTGTTATCTACCATTAAGTCAATTCTGATTTATAGTAACCCCATGTACAACAGAATGAAATACTGCACATTTTTGTGACATCTTCACAATCATTGCTATGTTTGAGCCCATTTTTGCAGCCACTGTCAATCCATCTTGTTGAAGGTCTTCCTCTTTTTCATTGACCTTCTTCTTTATTAAACACGATGTCCTTATCTAGGGATTGGTCCCTCCTGATAACATGCCCAAAGTATGTATAATGAATTCTTGTCATGCTCACTTCTAAGGAGTATTCTGGCTGTACTTCCATGACAGATTTTCTCATTCTTCTGGTAATCCATGGTTCATTCACTATTCTTCACCAACACTGTAATTCAAAGACATTAATTCATATTCAGTCTTCCTTATTCATTGACCAGCTCTCACATTCATTTGAAAATAAATAAATAAATAAATAACCTTACTGCTGTCAAGTAAGTCTGACTCATAGCAAACCCTCCTTGGATTCCCAATGCAGTATGTCTGAAGAAGTAGATTGGCCAGTCTTCCTTCCAGGGAGTGGCTGGTGGTTTTGAACCTCCAGCCTTCTGGTTAGAAGCCACATGCCTTAGGCACTATGATAGCATGTATTTAAGATGACTGAAAATGCTTTGGTGTAGCTCAAGCACATGTTAGCCTAAAAGTGATAAAATCTCCAAGATTTTGTAAAAAATCTTTGGTAAAAATCTGCAAGAGAAATAATAAGAAATAATTTTCCTTGACTTTTATTAAAGTGTCTTTAGTTAAGATTCTTTCCGTATCAAATGACCAAAAACTTAACCCAAACTTGCTAAAATAAAAATAAAATGTATTGGATTAAATAACTAAGAATGATAATAGTAGAGGGAAACAATAGTTTTATAGTTGCTCAAATAATATAGACATAACCTTGTATTTCCCTGTCTCTTAGTTCCACTTTTGTCCATGATGGTTTCTTCTCTTCTTGGTGTTGTAAAATGACTGTTCAGCTAAAAAAAAAATATACTTTATTCTTTCAGATTCATTGAGAAAAAGAAACACAGCAATTTTTCTAGGAATATAAAAAAAGCAAACATCTTGTTATTGAGCATTGACTCTTGACACTGAAGCTCTCAATTGTCTGTCTTGGGTTATATTCCCAAGCCCACACCAATCACTGTACATAAAAGAGTGTGCAGCCATAATTATCACAGTTCCATCTTGATGTGGGTTTCAGTCAGATGTACCTAGCGACATGAACTGGGAGAAAAGATGCTGTTATCAGAGGAAAGCCAAGGAACTGATTTTCTAAAGGTGACAACAGATAATGGGTGAGGGGAGAAACAAAATTCCACAAACAAAATAGATGTCCATCATAAATAAAACCCAGAGCTATGGAAGCATAGGGTCTAAGACTGCTAACCAGGAGTCTGACAGTTCAAACCTACCAGCCACTCCTCAGAAGGAAGGTTGAGCAATCTACTTCCCTAGTGATGTTGTTGTTGTTGTTATGTGCCGTCGAGTCAAACCCGACTCATAGCGACCCCTCCTTGGGTTTCCGAGGCAGTATCACTACGGAAATAGGATTGCCCAACCTTCCTTCCGAGGAGTGGCTGGTGGGTTTGAACCGCCAGCCGTCTGGTTAGCAGGCAAGTGTCTTAGCCACTATGCCACCAGAGCTCCCTCCCTAGTGATACTGCCTCAGAAACCCAAGGAGGGGTTGCTATGAGTTGGGTCTGACTCAACAGCACATAACAACAACATAAATAAATAAAACCAAGTGTTCCCTATCAATGAGCCTAAAATGAAGTGAACTACTCTTTAAGATGTTCTCTGCATCCCCAAGAAGTAAGCATGATAGATTCTGGCAAAAATTAAGGTCTTAATTATCTGTCATTAAGATACAGTTCTAAAGTTATACCAGGTTGGCAGTTTTCAATGGTCATAAACTTGCCCCTGTTAATTTCTCCCTATGCTTCATAATTAATTACAATACTTTATACTTGCATATCACCTTTAAAGTTACTGAAATATAGAAAGGATCTGGAGTTTTCAGTTCAATAGATTATATAACGACATAGAGTGGTTATGTACATATGTCAAACCGAAGGATCACTCTGACAATGGTTTTGGTCAAGAACTCATGAAATTAACTCTTTAAAATTGAAGGTTCATCCCTGCCAATAAGATGCTACCCTCAAATGTATTGACAGCATCATTTCATGGTTTCAAAATAGTATTTTTCTGAATTAACAGAGGACAAATGTTACTATTCACTTTTCACAGATAAAGAAAAAAATGGCAAAATATTAATTTTTCAAGTAACTCATGGCTTGAATAGCTCATATTTAACACAGAAATGGACCCTTAAGATAACTTAACCTTATCTCTTGATTTAACAGTTATGAAAATTTGGCCTAGCCTGGTAACATGCCTGAATCAACAGTATAAATTTTTACATGCCACAGTCAGGAATAGAATCTAGGTGTTTTCATAACTTGCTCAGTGTCCTTTTTAAATAGATAATTCATTCTATTCCATTCCAAAGAAAGGAATGTGTACTTTTGTCACTTTTCTTTTTAAAAACTAAATAAATAAACTAAAGCCTCAAATTCTCCAGCATCAATGGATATGTGACAGTGGGATACTGTGACTATGATAAAATAGAACTGTCCGACCTAGCTTCTTTCCTTCCTTCCAACATTTTTGCAATCACCAGATAATTACATGCTCCCTGGAAGACATTTTTGTCCTTACTCTTTCAGTCATAAATCACAGTTCTTCAAGCGTTGCCTCAAACAAAGGCTGCAGTGCTTTTAGGCCTGTTTTTGTACCTTCTGTCCTGCTTTCTTAACAAAACAACACTCCTTGTGAGTCACATTACTTCCTAAATCGTATTTTGATTTTCATAACTGAGAAACAATGTTTCTTTTTTATCCTTCTGGTTGATTGGTTTTGGTTCCTTTTTCTCCTATGAAATATCGTGCGTATATCGTAACACCAGCATTCTTTTTACTATCTCCTAAAAAATTTCTTTATACTTTCACAGCAGTGAAAACTTCTCCAACTCATCTGACATTTATGGAGTACCTACTCTGGTAGCATAGTGCCTAAGGCACTTGCCTGCTAACCAGACGGCTGGCGGTTCAAACCCACCAGCCACTCCTCGGAAGGAAGGTTGGGCAATCCTACTTCCGTAGTGATACTGCCTCGGAAACCCAAGGAGGGGTCGCTATGAGTCGGGGCCCTACTCGACGGCAAACAACAACAACAACAACACTACAATATTGGTTATGCTTTAATAGTTACTCTGGTAGCATAGTGCCTAATGTATTTGACTGCTAACCAGAAGGCTGGCAGTTCAAACCCACCAGCCACTCCTCCAAAGGAAGATCGGGCAATCCATGTCCATAGTGATACCACCTTGGAAACCCAAGGAGGAGTCACTATGCGTCGGATCCTACTCTACGGCACATAACAACAACAATAACAGGTTCCTGGGTAGTATGAATGATTTGCACTCAACTACTAACAAAAAGTTTGGCAGTTAGAAACCACCCAGCAATGCCCTGGGAAAAAAAGGCCTGGAAACATGCTTCTGTAAAGATTACAGCCAAGAAATCCCCATGAAACTTAGTTCTACTCTGTAACCATGAGTTTGAATCAATTGGACACCAATGGGTTTTTACTTATTTAATTAATTTTGTTATAATAGTCATTGGGAGATACACAGAGATTTCATAGCAAACTAAGATAAAAAAGAATACTAAACTAGCTGTGAAAAACTTGTTCATTAAAATATATTGTGACATTAGATTACAGAAAAGGGAGCAACTTATTTTGCATGTCAGAATCAGAATCGATTTAAATTTTGGCCTCTAACAAATATTTTAGATGGTCCTTGAATAATTAATAATTAGATATATGCTGAATGCAATAATGATGAGGGAAAAAAGGATAGGAATGCAGACACAATAACCATGATATCACTGACTTTCTGGTCAGTTTTCCTAAAGGTTAGTGATCTTACCTTTTCAATATGTGAACAGAGCATTTTATCATAATTATTCAGCACTATGGGATCCTAAATCCTGCCTTTCAATACACCGTTCCCCTCATAAAACTCTGTCTTATTTAGAGATCCATAGATTCATCACACAGGTTCTCAAAATACGGATCTAGACTAGCAGGATCAGCATTACAGGAATATATTAGAAAGAAAATTGTGGGGCCCCAAGTTATAATAATTGAGTCATACTTCAGAGACAAAATCTAGCAATTGCTTTTAAGAAAGCTGTGAATCCAAGTAACTCTTGTACATGCAAAAGTTTGCAAGTTCTTCATTTCTGGGATGATACAACTGAAAGAACTTTAAAGATCATGTAGCCCAACACCACTGTTTTTCAAGTAAAAGAACAGATAGTTTGTATTAATCACTGATGATGCAGAGATGAACAGTCATCTAATAATTCTGTAGAATATGAAGTCTGGTGAAGAAAATGGTTATAAAATGAGTAATTTCAAAAATATTTATCAAGGACAGTTTTGAATGACAGCTATAAATGAAAAGAACATTATATTTTAATATGATGTTGTTGTTGTTATGTGCCGTCAAGTCAGCCCAAACTCATAACGACCCCTCCTTGGGTTTCTGAGGCAGTATCACTACGGAAGTAGGATTGCCCAACCTTCCTTCCGAGGAGTGGCTGATGGGTTTGAACCGCCAGCCATCTGGTGAGCAGTCAAGTGTCTTAGGCACTATGCTACCAGAGCTCCCTTTAATATGATAGGGGAGTTAAATTGTCCTGGTGGTCAGGGAAAGCCTTTTAGAAGAAGTGAAATTTAATCTGAGATATGATGGAGAAGGTACTCAGGCAAAGGGCAAGGGTCTCTTAGCAACCCTATAAGACAGAGTACAACTGCCCCACAGGGTTTCCAAGACTATAATCTTTACAGAAGCAGACTGCCCGTCTTTCCCCTGTGAAGTGGCTGATGGATTTGAATCGCCAACCTTTTCGTTAGCAGCTGAACAATGAACCACTGTTCCACCAGAGATTCCTCAATAAGGCTGGAGTGACCCAGAAACACAGATGGTCAGGCAGCTAGAGTGGAGTGAGCTGGTTGAGTGGCAAAGAATAGGTCAGCATCTTGGATATCATTCATTCTTCCAGGTCGTGGTGTGGATATATTGGTGTTTGTCCCAAGAATGATAGAAAACAATTGATACCTTTTGACTGAGAGTAACAAAGTCTGTTTTTCTTTGTAGCCCTAACATTCTATGAATGTTCGTTTTGTATTAGCTTACTTCAACTTTTTTCTGTCAAACACTTTTGGTGCCCCATGAATCTTAATGTGTATATATATGAACAAAGCAAGATGCTTTAGATGGTGGTTCTGGACTGGTTTCTGTGAAATCCAAAAGATAGATCTTTTCAGTATTTTGAGGATGGATGTAGCCTGGTGCAACCAAACTCCCTTGCCTGCTACCCTCAGGCTTCAGCGGATTCACCAATTTGTTCTAAGGTGCTATACAATGGTCAATGGCCATTCTATTTTGAATGTTATTATGTGAAGAAAAATTTGTAAAGACATTTTAAAGAAGATTTTAAATGAAATCTAAGTATGTTATTCTAGGTAATGCAGATGAGTAAACTGAGATGCAGAAAGTTTCCATGAACTTCATGTGGCAAATACTAACTAGAAAAAGGTGATTCAGATCTATGGCAAACTGTTTGAAGGTTAGACTATTTTGTCACTACTACTTTGCTTTAGCACAAAAAAGGGCCTATACCGTAACAACCGACCATTAATACACAAGATGACATAACCCAGAAACTACAGCTATGGACATATCCAAAGTAAAATGAGCTTACAAGATTGTAAACAGGGAACCAGAGACATCAATTGGCAAGTGAGGACAACTACAAACAAAAAGAGGGAAAAAACTGTGTAGTTACAGAACTTCTAAATGGTAAGGAAGCTAAGAGAGTTGCAAGATAGAATGGACTGTTCCAAACTTGGAGAGAAAATTATACATTATGCTGAGTGAAATAAGTCAATCACAAAAGGACAAATATTGTATTAGTCCGTTATTGTAAAAGTTAAGGAAAGTTTTATCTATAGAAGGAAATTTTCTTTGTTTGTTACCAGGGGTGGGAGGAGCGGGAAGGGAA
>NW_006921787.1:6222036-6226530 GCF_000298275.1 Orycteropus afer afer
AGAAGATGACTGATTTTACTTACATTTGTTTATTAAATTCAATAGCCATATTTGAGTTCCTCTTATTAGTTAATATCTGGAAGCAGGATGTCAAATATGAAATAAAGTGCTTGATTCTTCAGGTGTGAAGGGTGAGCATATCCCGTTGTCCTTTTAATGCACTTTTAATTACCCACAAGGTTTGAACCCATCTAGCAGCTCCATGGGAGAAAGATCTGGCACTCTGCTCCTATAAAGATTACAGCCAAGAAAATCCTATGGAAGCAGTACTACTTTGTCACATGGGGTCACTGAATTGAATAGAAGTTGGTGGTACCTAACACCAACAACAATTCAGTCTTATCTGTTTAATAATGGCATTGTCTATTCTTGCACAAGATCATTTTACATAAGGCGAGCTTAGATGGAAATTTGTCAGAAAAACCTGGAGTTCTGCAGACCCTGACTATTTCATAATGCTCATTACTTTAGAAGAATCAGATATTACTTTTGAAATAAATAGTCTTGCCTTTCTTGACTGTGAACAACCCCTCCCACCTCAAAATGTGCCATTCTGTCTGCTAGAAATGATAAAGTATACAAAACCAATTCTCTTGTCTTACAATCACATATTTGAATAGATAGTTGAGGATTTGAACAACAAAGGAAACTGCTTGAGTGCCCAAACCCAGAAAAATCCTATAAAGAAAATCTAAATCACTTGGTTTGGAAACTATCTCTTAAACATTAGAATAATAAGAGAGTAGTAAAACGGTGACACAATTATTTCCAAACATGAGAATCCTGACAGTACTGTGAAGTGAGATGTATTTAGTACATAAATTAACCAATATAGCAAATTCTTAAAACACTGTTCATATGGAGGAAAAAAGTATTATATATTCGTTAAAAAGAGAAACAGTTTTTTTTTTTAAAGCATCAAATCTCAACAAGTCTTTGTTGAGTACCTAAAAGTTGTCTTTGATAATGTTGTTAGATTCTATGCAGTTGACTCTGACTTAGGGCAACCCTATGTACAACAGAATGAAACAGTGCCCCTTCCTGCAACATCCTCACAGTTGTTGCTATGCTGGAGCCCTTCTTGCAGCCACTACGTCAATCCATCTCCTTGAGCATCTTACTTTTTTTAATAATAGTTTGATAACAGTTTTATATAAAAGTCTAATGATACTAAAATTTCAAAGTTTCCCAAAATTTGTCTTTAATTAAGAAAAGGTCCAAATAACACAGAGACAAAAGAACTACTTAATTTCCCCTAATAAATTTGAATTATGAAAGCCATCTTGTGTATCCTTGGAATACTTCATGGTAATGATGTCTTTACAAAACAATTGTAATAGGTTACATACTTTGTAACTTGCGAGAACATTTACACAATTTCAGAGACACATTTCTGAGTGGCATAGCTGAAGACCAATAGGTCTTCTATAATTGTTCTGGTTCCCTATTGCTGCTCTGACAGGAATATACACAAATGGGATGGCCTTAACAAACTGGAGTTTATTCTCTTACAATTTGGAGGTTTAAGTCCAAGTTCAAAGTGCCAGGCTCTAGGGGCTGGGTGAAAGCCCCTCAGCCTTGGGCTTCACCTCTGCCTCCAGCTCCTGGTCCACTGAAGCTAAAGGTGTTTCTTCACTCAGACAGCTGCTGGCTGCTGAAGCTGAGAAGCCCAAGGTTGACAAGTAAAAAGGCACAGTCCCAATGTTACCAAACCATATGGCAGGCCATTAATTTAAGTCCATTGTAAATCCCAAGGTCAACAGAGCATGGCAGGCTGCTGAACAATGACACAGCTACATACAGGGTCCAAGCATGCCATACATAGGCTAGAGACCATTCCCAAAGCTGCTTCTTATATACAGGAAGCAGACCATATACACAAAACAGCTACTCAGCTGCTTGTGGTAAATCCCACCATGGAGTTGATTGCCAGTCTCATTGTGGGGAATAACTACCCCTAGCTGCCCAGCCACTCAACCAGGCCCAGCCAAGTTGACACACAAACATAACCACCACAATAATCAAACCATTCTCTGCAACAACTGCTTTAACTTCTGTAGAAATGGCAATTTAAAAATAGAGCTTGAGTTTGTGATGATTTTAAAGCATTTTTAAATGACATGGGAATAGAACTGCATATCTTGTTTAACAAGTTATGCAAGCTACATAGCCTCAAAGAATTATAATTTTATTTATTTTTTCTATGTGATTACTTGGCAAGAGGGGGATTGCTTTTGGATTTTGCAATACTCAGGAGAGGACTGTAATTCCATTTGTAAATGCACCAACATCTCAGCGAGAGTCTGTCCATCTTCCTGTGAGCTTGAATGACAACCGAGATATCTCAGAGAAAGCATAAAAAATAGATTGCTCAAGATGATTCCTGTTTAATAAAGACATTAGGATCAATTATAGCTCAAGGAGGAAAAGCTAAGACTTAATTATATAGAGATGTGTAGGTGAATGAAAACATCTCAGTGTTTACTGAAAACACAACTGACACTCCGTTATGTTATTTAAAGATAAAGAAATTGTGGCTTTGTAAGTCTTATTAAAATGTGTAATTAACCAATTAACATATCATTAGTATCTATTTCAGCTCTGCACTAGTAACACGGCATTCAGGTTTCAAAGATAACTTGACATTTCTGACTTAATGATCTTTGCTTTTTCATTACACGTATGAAAAAAATAAATAACAAGAAAACATCCTTTGCTAAACACAGTATTGAGTTATTATAAAGGGCTTGGTAATATTCCCAGCTTAATCACTTACTATTCTCCTTCTGTCAAGTACAAAACTGAATATTTTATTTTGCTGGCATGTTGCATAGATTGCTTAAGTTTCTGCTGATCTAAGGAGGAAAATTACTCTAGTACTGAAATGTAGGTTTATAAGGGTCCTTGCTTTATTCATGAAACATTTTCAGTTCAGCGTATCACAGTAGAAAATTAAAGGCTGTGGGCAAAATATAGCTTTCTCTTAGGCAATATACCATATTTAAGACAATTCAACACTGCTCCAGTGTCTGAGGAAGGCAATGGAGAGGAATTATTAAGCCACTTGCCTCTGGCAAGAGAGCCCTGGTGGTGTAGTGTTTAAGTTCTGGGCTGCTAACCTAAAGGAAAGTAGTTCAAATCCACCAGTTACTTTAATGGAGAAAGATGAGGATGTCTGCTTCCCTAACGATTATAGTCTTGGAAGTCATATATAGGCAATTCTACTCTGTCCTGTAAAGTTGCTATTGGTCAGAATTGACTTAAAGGTAATGAGTGCTTGGTTTTGATTTGGTTTAGTCTGGTTGGACTCTGTAGTCTGACTGCCTGAGTTACAAGCCCCATCCCACCAGTCCTCTAATGTACCAAGTACCTAGTAATTAGATTAAGTTGCTAAAGTAAATAATCAAAATAGTTTAAGCAGTATCTGGTAATTTAATTAAGTAATTACACTAGGCATCTACTACTAAGGAGCTCTACTACTAGGTTAAATTATATCTAGTAGTTACATTAATACCCTGTATTGTATATTTGGTAGTTAGATTAAGAAATCAATATTTTACCTCAGCCTAGTTCCTGTTTTTGTTTTAGTTTACACCACACTGAGACTAGAAAAACTAGATGGTGCCCAGTTATCACTGCCAGAGATCCAAATTGGAGGTCCTGAATAAAGTGGAAAAAAAATGTGGAACAAAACTCAAAATCATAAAAAAAGACCACCAGCCTTACTGGTCTGATAGAGACTGGCGAACTCCAGAGACAGTGGTGCCTAGCCACCTTTTGGGCCTGCAATTAAACTCACTCCAGTGGCTTAACCTTCAGACAAAGCATAGACAGGCCTACAAGGTTAACAATTCACCAGGGAGATGAACTCCTTAGAACAATCAACCACAGGAGATCAGAAGGTGAGCATTTGCACAGGGAGAAAGAAAGCAGGAATGAATAGGAAAGAAGGACACAAGGAAAATGTAAACACAGAGAGGAAGTGGGAAGAGAGCTATTACATTGTGGGATTGCAATCAATGTCATGAAATGAAACGTGTATGAATTCTTGAATGGAAAATTAATTTTCTCTGTAATGTTTCACTTACATCACAATGAAAAGTGAAAAAAACAAACAAAAAACAAAAAAGGAAAGAAAGAAGAAAGAAACCAGTATTTTGCTAGTTACTTAACCTGTGTTAGTTGTCTTAAAAAAAAGAGAGAGATAAACAAAACCAAACTCACTGCCTTTGAGTCATAGCGACACCTCTTTGGGTTTCCGAGGCATTATCACTAGAGAAATAGATTGTTCAACCCTCCTTCCAAGGAGTGGCTGGTGGGATTGAACCACCAGTCTTCTGGTTAGCAGTCAGGTGCCTTAGACACTATACCTCCAGAGCTCCTTGTTAGTTGCCTAGTGCTGCTGTAATAGAAATACTTGTTGTTGTTATGTGCCGTTGAGTGGGCCCGACTCATAGCGACCCCTCCTTGAGTTTCCGAGGCAGTATCACTACG
>NW_006921787.1:6226720-6231262 GCF_000298275.1 Orycteropus afer afer
GAGTTGGCCCCAACTCATAGCGACCCCTCCTTGGGTTTCTGAGGCAGTATCACTACGGAAGTAGGAATGCCCAACCTTCCTTCCGAGGAATGGCTGGTGGGTTTGAACCGCCAGCCTTCTGGTTAGCAGTCAAGTGCCTTAGGCACTGCACCACCAGAGCTCCTATAATTCATGAAAATTTGAAACTCTGTTTTGCATTTTCTCCTTTTGATCTGGATTCTTTCATGGAATGTTTGATCAAATATTCAGTAATAGTACCAAAACCAAAACCCACTGCCATCAAGTCGATCTTGACTCATAGCAACCTTATGGGACAGAATAGAACTAACCCATAGGATTTCCAAAGCTGTAAATCTTTAAACAAGTAGACTATCTCTTCTTTTTCCCAAGGAGAGGGTGGTGGGTTCTAACTGCCAACCTTTTCCTCATTGTGGGATTTTCAGCATTAGTAGCTGAATGCTTTAACCACTGCACCACCAGAGCTTCTCTCAGTAATGGTAGCCAGTCATAAATACATATTTTTAAATGGAAAGGGATATTAGAGACCACCAAACCAAACGATCTTTTTTTTTTTTTTTTTCCAGGTACAAATTTTATAAAACTCACTTTCATTGAGTCATATCTGACTCATATCAACCCCTTCTTGGGTTTCCAAGGCAGTGTCACTATGGAAGTAGATTGCCCAATCTTCCTTCTGAGGGGTGGTGAGTGGGTTTGAACTGCCAGGTTTCTGGTTAGCAAATACCTTAGGCACTGTGCTACCAGAGCTCCTGTGTTGAACCAATTTATGTGTGACAAATCTGGTCAATCTCTCCCCCAATCTGCAGGGGCAAAATTCCTGCTTAGAATCTGAAGATGGAGAGAGTGATAGTTTCTGCAGCAGATGTGTTAGTGTTTGCTGCAGAACATACCCATTTTCAAGGAAGGCTTTAATTTATCCCTAAAGAACAAGCCAGGAAATCTAGTTATAAAGGAATACACCCTGACGTTGAAAGCTTGAGTACTAATCCTGTGTATAGTGAATGAAACCACCCACAGATCCTGGGAGCGGGAGAATCAAATCATAGCACAAATGAGTAAAGTTAAAGAAACAAGCAAACAAACACAATGGTCCAATGTTCCAACCATATATGCAATTTCCCTTAATCTCATCCCACCTCAAAATGGCAGTCTTGTTAAAACATGACTCTCAGCTGAAAATGATTTAGAAAGGCTTCACTCCGCTCTTGCCAACAAACGAGAATCCTTTTCAATGTAGAAATGAATATATTCTGAAGCTTAGAATTATCTAAGAAAGATATGGGAGATCAGAGTGAAGGCCAAAAAAATGGAACTGACTCAGTATGGCTCCATTTCAGAGCTGGCTAATGAAGGTGCTGGTTTTTCCTTTGAGATTCTAGGCAGAGGAGATTGTGGCAACTCCAGTCACTTTTCCATCCTTGTTATTGTTGTTGTTACATGCCATTGAGTCACACTCAACTCATAGCAACCCCTGCTTGGGTTTCTGAGGCAGTATCTCTACGGAAATAGATTGCCCAACTTTCCTTCCAAGGAGTGGCTGGTGGGTTTGAACTGCCAGCTTTCTGGTTACCAGTCAAATGCCATAGGCACTATGCTACCAGAGCTCCCTTTCCATCCTTAAGTTACTATTATGTCTTCATAAAGTCCATCGTTCAAATGCTTTCTGCACAAGTGTATTAGCCTCCTCTGTAAATATGATTTGATGCATCAGTACCAGAAAATGTGAATTGTGGGGAAAAAAAGATGGGTCCCTGAGCCACAGAGGTGGAAAAATCAGTCCTCTGTTCCACTATCCAGAAGTTCAAAAGTGCTCGTTTTTCACTAATTTATGTCATTTTTCCATAATCATGATTTTTAGTACCCAGAAGAAAATCCACTCTTTCTTAACAACATAATTTCTTTATTATCAAATATTAAGAATTTCATAATTAAACAAATTTTTGTTGTTTCTTGAATAAGGTGAATTTAATGATCAACTTTAGCATGTATTTTAGAGAAAGTTTTATAGGTATTTTCCTTCCTAATCCCATTACTCTTACTTTTTATTTCATTTTTATTTTGAATTATATTTTGAATTGTATTTATTTTGTTTAGAAGTTTTTATTTTCTGATCAAAGGCAGTTTTTGTTTTCCTTTAAATAAAACAAACAAACAAACAAAAACAACTTAATGTCTTCTTTATTCTTAATTTGTGACCAGTTAATTTGTACTAAGTATTTTGACAGTCAGGAGCCCAAATGTCACAGTGGTTAAATGTTTCAGCACCAACTGCACCTGGAAGAAAGATGTGGCAGTCTGCTTTCTAACATCCTAGGAAATCCTATAGAGCAGTTATACTCTGTCCTATAGTGTTGAGCAATCCGTAGTGATACCGTCTTGGAAACCCAAGGGGGGGATCGCTATGAGTTGGGTCCGACTCAAGAGCACATAACAACAATAACAACATTGGGTCACTATGAGTTGGAATTTTTGAAAGTACAGTACTTCCTTAAGATCCACTGGCATTTCAATTGGGATAAGAATGCAAAATAATTTGAGTATTTTACACATTTTACTTCAATGTGTTAAATTTATAGTTAAAATAGTGGGAGAAGATATTTCTTTTTGTATCTTTTTTTTTTTTTTTTTTCTCTTCTGCCATTTCCCTCAGCCGCAGTATTCACTGGGTTTATTACTTGAGCTATAGTGATCTGTCCTCAGCACAGCAGGCAGAATGATGTTTTCGCAATGTAAATCAGATCACATAACTCCCCTGATCAAAACTCATCAATGACTTCCAAGCTCATGTTGAATAAAACAAAACGCCTTATAAGAAAGGAATAGGGGATGGGCAGAAGAGGGTGCACATCAAGGAGGCTGGCAACACCTTGGGGTTGGCATGTAAATTTGGAGATTGATCCTAGGTGCTCTTTACCTTCCTACAGTGCTGTCCTATCATGAATGAAAGACTTAAACAATGCAATACCTACCTCCCCATTACCTCACATGGCACCAGGCTCAAATTCTCTGAATCTGTTGCAGTCACACTGGACTTCTTTCTTCCTGAACAAGAAAGTGCTTTCCCACCAGAGGGCTTCTATACTGCCCTTGTCCTCTGCTGGTATGCCTTGAGTTTTCTGTCGCTGGTCATTTCTTCTGTTCAGCCTCTGCTATAATAATTTTGGATTTAATGTCATCTCCATTGAGAGGTCTTCTTGGCCATGACCTTATATTAATTACCTTGTGATGCTCCAGCTGAATTTTTATTTCAGTCTAGCATTTAACTTTTTTTCAGGTTTGAGTATTTGTTTAGTATCAGCATCTCATCTCAACCCCTGCTAATTGTAAGGTTTATGCAAAGATGGTCCTGATACCACACTCTCTGCTAGAATACCTAGAATAGGGACTGACATATAAATGGAACTTAGAAATTATTTCAGAATGAATACATGAATTGATATTGCTTTAGGTACCATAAGACTATCGTTAGAATAAAATTCTTCTACAAGGAGGCAACGTGTTGGAAAGAAAATGATAGAAATTGAGTCAAATGCTGCTTCCAAAATTTCTTCATTTTAAACATTCTTTTTAATGTTTCATTTTTCTCATTATAAAAAATGATAATGGCTTTCAGTGCAAAACATCATCAATTTTTTTACTTTTTTTAATATTTTCAAGTTTTCTTCTTTCACTAGGCCTTTCCTAAATTTTTGTTTTCCTGGTCAGATCAGAAAATCTGCATCATCTAAAGGCCAGTGTGGAATCTCAGATAGAGATTCACTTGATAGCGAAAGGAAGTGAACACTTCTTTAGTTATACCAGTGGGAACAAAGCTTTAAACTTTCAAGCATTTGTATTGCCCTCTTGAGATATGTTTTAATTAAAATAAATGAAAGAAAATCTTCCAGAGCTGAATTTTATTGAGTTATGAAGTATTGTGCTTAAAGTAATAAAATGACAAACTACTGACTGCTTTGTCAGTAAAGGCTTAAAATATATAAATAGTTGGTGAATTATATACTGCATTAAGTCTGTATTTCTCCCTTTACCTGAGCAGGTGGCCAATTTATTTTGTTACATATAATCTCCATTGTACTTTACAAGTGACCTCATATCAATTTCATGCAAATAAAATAGATGTGTTTTATGTATAAGGCTATTGACTGTAATAAAAATTATATATTAATGATTATTTAAAAATGAAACATTACCTCTTTGAATCATGTCTATAAGCACATAAAACTATTACCATAAGTGGGAATAATATTATAAGTGGAAAAGCATGGCAGATATCTTGATGTACAGATTTTTTTCAAGTTTATTTTATACCTCCACTATGCATATCTTTATGTATTTAAAACATTTTGTGAGGTTAGCACAAATCAGACTTTAATTGCTTCTTTAATTTTGATGGCCATGTTTTTGACTGTGGCAATAGCCAACTATATAGTGCCTAAGGCACTTGACTGCTAACCAGAAGGCTGGCAGTTCAAACCCACCAGCCACTCCTCAGAAGGAAGGTTGGGCAATCTACTTCCATAG
>NW_006921787.1:6231387-6259707 GCF_000298275.1 Orycteropus afer afer
TTATTAGTGTAGTTTTTTCAAAAAGCTACTAAACAATGTTTTGCAAATTGAGGGAAATAAATGGATTTTGGAAGTTTTGTCATATGCTAATTTTATATTTCATATTATACTTAGATCATTAACATTTTTTTCCCCAGAGCTCAGAAGAAATACTAAAATGTTATATTATATGGCTTTTTTTTTATCTGCCCAAAATATATATAAAATAAATGAATACACTAAGGTTTCTGTATATGAGATGATATATTTAAGATACTTCTCTCCATCTTTTCATTCTCACATATAAGTTTTCATGTTTCTACATGAACAAAGGAAAATACAGAAGGATAGGGAAAATTACATTTTTCTTAATTTAAATCAACTGTCATATTTTTTATAAGCAAGTATTCCATAATTAAATAAGCATTTAATAAAAATTATTAATATCCTCAACTATATATATATATATATATATATACACACACATATATATACATAATCCCCTTTCTGTATGTGTGTGTGTGTGTATATATATATATATATATATATGTATATAATTATATGTATATACGTGTGTGTGTGTAGAAATATGTTGTAGAAATATATACATATATATACATACTTATATGCACATGTAGCTATATGAATCTATATATGAATACTAGTTTCATGGGATCAAAGAGTTAATATTTCATTGTATATGTACTTCTAAGTGTGTTTGAACCACCAACTTTCAGTTGGTGTTCAAGAATTAGCCATCTAATTGTATTCATCTCTCTAATTTCTGGAAAAGTGTTCATAAATTGTGCTGGTTGTATTTCCTTTCATTCTTCCTACCTTTTGACCTTTTCTGATATATTAAAAAGAGAATTAATCCAATAGAACCTGAAATCAAAGTGAGTATATCAATGAAACTTGATTTCTACTTCACCACATACACAGTATATAAATATCTATTAGAACTTCGTGTAAATGGCAACACTAAAAATCTTCTGAAACTCAATAGTGACTAACCTGTCCTAGGATAGTTAAAATACTAACTGTAAAAGGAAATAAACCCAACAAATTATACCTGAACAGATTATACTATTAAGACAATAAAAAAAGAAATCTGTGGACTGAGAGATAATACTAACTGCCTTAGAGTCGAATCTGACTCATAGAGACTCATAACTCCTCATTGGGTTTCTGAGACAGTATCACTATGTATGCAGATTGTCCAATCTTCTTTCCGAGGAATGACTGTTGAGTTCGAACCACCAGCCTTCTGGTTAGCAGTCAAATACCTGAAGCACTATGCCACCAGAGCTCCCTACAACACTTACATCTGATAAAAAATTATATACTATCCAAAGCATATAAAAACTTTCTACAAATCAATAATAAAAGACAACCAATTAAAAAAAAAAGAGAAAAAAAATATTGAATAAAAAATAAAAGAAGGTATAGGAATGGCCAAAAACACATGAAACTCTCTCAATAACAATAATGATCAGAGAAATGAAAATTATAGCTTCAATGAGATTCCACTACCTAACTATTGTTGTTGTTGTTATTTGTTGACATGTTGATCCTGACTCATGAGGATCCCACATGGGCAGAATAGAATTGCTCCACAGAGATTTCAATGTTGTGACCTTTCAGAAGCAGATCACCAGGCCTGTCTTCTGAGGTGTCTCTGGATGTGTTGAAGCCACCATCTTTTGCTAGTGGTTGAGTGCATAATTGCTCTGCCACTCAGGGACTTATCTACATAACCGTTAGCATAGCTAAAATTAAAAGGTTAATAACATCCAGTGTTGGCAAGGATGTGTGGTACTTTGAACTCTCATACACAGACGGGGATGAATAACTACTTTAGAAAACTGTGTAGCGATTTTTCTTTTTTAAAAATAAAGTTAAGCATACGTCTAGCATGTAACATAGGAAATCCACTGTTTGATATTACTTCCTGTATAATAAAAACATATTTTGACAAACATTTTTTTACAAGAATTCTCAAAGCATTTTTGTTATAATGGACAAAAATTAAAAAACAATCCAAATATCCATCAGTGGGAAGATGGATAAACAAATTATAACATATTCATGTAATGGAATACTACATAACAATAAAAAAAATGAATTACTCTACATACAACAACTTTGATGAATTTAATCATTTTAAGAGAAAAACACAGACACAAGAGAGTTTTTATTTTATATGAAGTTAGAGACTAACCCACTGCCATAGAGTTGATTCCAACTCATAGAGACCCCCTTTGTATTTCTAATGATTTAAATCTTTACAGAAGTAAATTGCCTCATCTTCCTCCCGTGGATCAGTTGGTGGGTTTGAACTACTAAATTTTTGTTTAGCAGTCCAATGTGTTATGCACTGAACCACTAGAGCTCCTTGAAGCTAAAGACTGGACAAATTTAATTCATGGTAAAAAGAAAAATCAGAAGAGCAGTGTTCTATAGGAGTTGTTGTTACATGCCATGAAATTGCTTCCAACTCATAGTGACAGTACATATAACAGAATGAAATACTGCTCTGTCCTGCACCATCCTCACAACCATTACTATGTTTGATCCTATTGTTGCTGCCACTGTTTCAGTCCATCTCACTGAGGGTCTTTGTCTCTTTTGCTGACTCTTTAATTTTCCAAGCATGATGTCCTTCAACATAGATTGGTCCCTCCTGATAACATGTCCAAAATATATGACATGATGTCTCACCATCTTCCCTTCTAAGGGTCATTCTCCTCTTCCAAGACAGATTTGTTCATTTTTCTAGCAGTCTGTGGTATACTCAGTATTTTTAGCCAAATTATAATTCAAGGGAATGAATTCTTCTTCAGTCTTCCTTATTTATTGTCCAGCTTTCCCAGGTACATGATGTGATTGAAAATACTATGGCTTTGGTCAAGTTCATCTTAGTCCTTAAAGTAACATCTCTGATTTTTCACACTTTAAAGAGATCGTTTGCAGTAGATTTGCCCAGTGCAGTATGTTCTTTGATTTCTTGACTACTGCTTTGATTTTAATGACCTGTAATTATTGTCTACCAAGTAAAATGAAATATTTGACATATTTAATCTTTTCTCTGTTTATCATAATGTTCCTTATTAGTCCACTTGTGAGGATTTTTGTTTTCCTTATGGTGAGGTATAATCCATACTGAAGACAATAGTATTTGATCTTCATCAGTAAGTGCTTCATGTCACCCTCACTTTCAGCAAGCAATGTTGTGTCATCTCCACAATACAGACTGTTCATCAGTCTTCCTCCAATATTGATACCACATTCTTCTTCGTATAGCTCAACTTCTCGTATGCTCAACATACAGATTTAATAAGCCTTCTGGTTAGCAGTGCCTTAGCCACTATGCCACCAGAGCTCCTTACTTTGCCTTCAATAAGGTCCTTCAATATTGCAATATGGAGCTTGAATGATTTCAAGTATTTCAGCTGAGTGTGTTCTTCCATTTTGGTCTTCTAAATCTAGGTCTTTGCATATTTCATCATAATACTTTACTTTGTCTTCTTAAGCCACCCTTAGAAATCTTCTGTTCAGCTCTTTTACTTCATCATGTCTTCCATTTGCTTTAGATACTTTTACACATGTTTCAAAGTCTCTTCTAATATTCATTTTAGTCTTTTCTTTCTTTCCAATCTTATTAATGTCCTTTTGCTTTCTTTATGAATGTTGTCTCTGGTATCATCCCACTACTCATCTGGTCTTCAATCTTTAATGTTTAATACCTTAAATATATTCTTGAGATTGTCTCTCAATTCACATGACATATACTCATGGTTGTACTTTGGCCCTTATGGACTTATTTCAATTTTCTTCAACTTCAACTTGAACTTACATATGGGCCACTGGTGGTCTATTCCACAACCGTCCAGAGGTCTTGAGGTGACTGATGATATTGAGCTTCTGCATCATCTCTTTCCACAGATGTAGTCAATTTGATTCCCGTGTATTCCATCTGGTGATGAATATAGAGATAAAGGGTTGAAATTGAATATAAGTAGGTACATGTAGACTCTCTTGGGATGAAAATGCCCTATATCTTGGTTACATTAGTTGGCATGAATGCACTTGGCAAAAATCACTGAATTATACAATTAAGATATGTATATTTCATCATAAGTGTATATTACTTCAATTTTAAGAACAAGTATTCTATATCAGCTTGGTGTTTGAAAGTGTAGGGAATTAAATTCTATGCAAATTTTAGATTGAAATGTTTTGGAATTCAATTATTATATTTGATTGTTTTTTGTTAATACATTTCAGTAACTATTTATTCTAATTATATTTTCAAATTTTCCCTTTTTAAAGAACCTATTTTATTAGATGATAAATTACTATCTACTAATTCATGGCATTAATAGCATTATTAATTCAATATCAGCTTGAAAAAATAATATTTTTAGCTGTATAAAATTGTTAAAATAGAGTTCATCCTCTTTATAGATTAATGAAAATATATATTCATTTCAAAATTCTACATACATCAAAAGAACATATGTAGGTGTAGGTTGGATTATTAGGAATTGTCATTTTTGTAGGTAAAAAAAAAAGTTTATAATTTCATGACTTATAGGGACCTCTCCTTGAGTTTCCGAGGCAGTATCTCTAAGGAAATAGATTGCCCAACCTTTCTTCCAAGGAGTAGCTGGTGGATTTGAACCTCCAGTCTTCTATTTAGCAGTCAAATACCTTAGGCATTTTGCCATCAGAGCTCCCAAGTTGTTCTATTCATAGGAAAAAAAAAAATGGAAAGGAATTTCAAGAACATAGTGATCAGAAATCTCATAGTTTTAACTACATGTAACAAAGTTTTAAACCTTTAAGATGTTAGGAAAAATGAGAACAGGCAGAAGATGATTCTATATAGTAGGAGATTATCTGCAGTAAAATTCATTCAGGAGACCTGTAAGAAGGAAGCTGGATTGCAGAAGGGCAAAATCTGGTAGGACAATTTCACTTTTAGGATTAGAGTGAATTGACAAGTTAATAGTCTCCTTTAGAGAATTATGTCCTTCATTTTGGCGGTAACCACTTTGTCTTGGAGGTTGCAGTCATTAGATATCAGAGAATTTTGCCCAGTTTAAACCAAGCAGTAAAACTTTCCCTATAGGAAAAATAATTGAAATACTCATGATTTCTACTCACTCATTTTGAAAATTAAAAGGAAATAAGTATTTAGTAAATCATCAGAATTAAAACTAAACAAATATTTTTCCTTTGAAGTAATGGGAACTGTGATGTATATTTATTTTAATACCTCATATCATACAATAAGGTGGTATGCACAGAGTAGATAATGCAACATTTTTTTTGATTTAATTGGTTTATAAGTAATGATTTAGTGCTTACTGTTAGCAGTCTATAACAAAAATACAGGCTGCCACGTGAAACAAAATGATCTGGATGAAATTGCATGATACAGAAGAATTTTATTTAATAAGCATATAATTATTTCATACAATTTTCTGTTCACACTAAGGATACTAATGGAAGCAAATGTAGGTCCTTAACATCCCAGCTATGTAAGATGGAATTTTCCATAAGCAAAAACAATCCCTGCCCTTAAACAAATGATTTTCAAGCTTTACTATGTGTAAAGGGGCCTTGTGGAGCTAAGGTAAAGCATAAATATTGATTCAGTAGGCCTAATTTGGGGCCTGATAGTCAATGTTTTCAACAAACCACCAGGAGACGCCATGCCGCTGAATCTGACTTGGTCCATAGCTTGAGTAGCAACTCCTTAATCTATCTGTGCATGTGGTGAGTAGGAACTCAGAAGAAAGAATGAGGAAAAGCTATTATGTATTCTCTAGCTGTAGGGGGAGACTTTCTGGAGAATAACAAATTTTCCAAAGGGCAGGCAATCTGCAATTTGAAAATCTGTCCATCACTGTCACTCAGTCAATACTTACTGAGTGATTCCTCTATGCAAATCTTGATATTTAGTGCCTTAGGGAAGGAATAACAAAGGAGGGAGAAGACACAGTTTCTGACCTCAAGTGACGAACTCCATTTCTAAAATAAGACTTGACTAAATAAAAAAATGTACAGCAGCCCCAAGAAAAAATAAATAAACATATTAACCTACTCTGAATAATGAATCACAAATGTTTTACAAATGCAGAGATATCATTTGGGGTAAATGACTCTGGATGATATTTGAGATTTAGCATAAGGATTGAATTTTAAATAATGGTGAAAAGGATTGTAATCTTTAAAGAAGAGGGACCTCCTATGTGAAAGTCCAGAGAGAGAAGCAAGTGAACCCAATTACAGATGCAATATGAGTGAACTAGCTTGACTATTGAAGGGCAAGGTTGGTGTGATTAGAAATGAAAGGATTTTAGACACAGTGGCAAACATCATGCAAATTGATAAGTAAGAAATGTATTACTTTCTGAACAAAAATTACAAAACAGGAATGGTTTAAATAAGTGATGGATACTCTCTCCAGATGAAATAGATTGGAAAGAAGAGTCTAAAGATAGAAAAATTGCCCAAGTGGTTTGCAGTTGTTTGCCACAGACGGCAGCTAAAGCTTGGGCTAAAATTCTTATCATAGAGGTTGAGAGAAATATTGCTAAATAGGAAGTATCAAAAATCTACTTAGCCCTGGACAAAATGATAAAGTATAGGTTATTTCAGGTGTTTTTTTCAACTCTTTTGCAGAGCTTTCTTCCATTTTTTGTTCTTCTTTTGTCAGACCTTCACTGCTCTTCCTTCAGTTAAAGGAAAGTAAAAATGTAACACATGTGCTATAGCATGTATTGGTTTAAAAGTCATCCTTCTGAGTAATTGGAATAGGTACACATCTGAAAACACAAAAGGGATGGTTGTCTGAAAGCAAAGTCTCAGATATTTTAAAAGTTCTTAAAGTAAATACTTGAAGAAATTTGAAATTTCATCCTATGCTACAGGTCAAACAAATATGAGACTCACTTCCTCCTAGTTACCAAAATGTTTCTTTCATTGTGAGAGGCAGTTAGAGACAGCAGACTTAAAAGTCCTAAAATGTATATTCTGGTTATAACTCTCCTAGTAACTTAGCTTGTCATTTTTAGAAAATGGCTGATGATTTTATGTCTGTTTTTTTATCTTTAAAGCAATAAATGATAACTCACCTACTCACCGTCATAATTGTTATGAGGACCAATCCTGAGGAAAAGGTAAATGAGAAGTAATAGAAGGAGAGTCTATTTTAAAGTCACTAGTCTGCGAAAAAAAGATCAATTATTATATAATTTATAATAATCAGAAATTGACAAAAATTCCTAGGCTTTTAGGAAAATAAAGCCCTGTGTTCTAAACTTGTTCTGTTACGCACTTGCTTTTTTAACAATGAAATAGATAGATACAAACAAACCACAGTTAAGAAATATCATAGGGGATTACCACACAAATGATCATAACATGGATGTGGCCTTGGTAATTATTCACATGAGGGTGTTAACTGGAATTATGAGAACATATTGTTACCAAGACATCAGTTTTAAAGAAAATCAGAGAGCTAAGGTTGAATTTTGAAGGTTGCCCATAGTGGACTTCCAGAAAATTACAAGTAAATTAGGATCTGAGAAGACTGAAAAGTCACTCCTTGGAAGACTGGTCAATCTACCTCTGTAGTGATAACGACTCAGAAACCCAAGGAGGAGTCTCTATGAGTCAGACCCAGCTTGATGGCAGTGAGTTTGGTTTTTGGTTTGGTTATACCTGAAATATAGTATAGAATATAGAATATTCTGTACTATATAGAAAATTAATATTTTAATATAATATAGTAAATTAAAAATAATTTCCAAAAATGTTATTTAAAATTACTTAGTCCCTATTTGTAGAAACAACATTTAAATGAGTCAAAGATAACAACAACACAAATATATATACTTAAAATGCCTGCTAAATACCAGCACTGTGCGAGGATGCTGTGAAAAACATGCATATGAAAAAAAAGAGCTTTATCATCAAGGAAGAGCTTTCAGTAGTTTTTCTTTATTAAATTTACTTTTTTCAAAGTTTAATTGAATTACCATAAAATATTTTATTATACTTACATTTAAATACATAAATTTATGTTTATTAATTATAACTACTTTATAGTATAAAATTTAAAGACAATTGTAGACCTATAAAACCATTTTTGTTTTATTTTCAAAGGAATTTCACTGTCTAATTATATTTAGATGCTTCTAAAATATAAGCAATAATTTAAAAGAATATGATTACTAAAACTCCATAAAGTTATGTTTGCCATCAAGCTAATTTTATGAACTTAATTTTGTTCTAACTTACAATAAATCTTAGTGAAAATTATCATGGTTTTAGCAGAGCCTTCATTATAACCTGAAGGCATGACATTCTTTTTGCCTATAATTGAAAAATATTTTTGACCATCTTTCCTGTGAGGTAAAATGACAGGTGTTATCTGTTGCTCTCATGACCTGACAGGTTTGACACATCCATTCATTAGAGATAGTTTCTATCTCAAAAAAGTAGCTCCCTGGAAGAGTACCCATTACTTTGGGCTCTGACATTCTGGGTCCATTTATGACCTTCTTATTTCTAAAACCCCAATCTCACTTCGCTCAGTGGTTATTTCTGATGGCCATGATCCCTGAAATAGATAAATTGAAGTGTTTTCTATCTGAGATATTTAGATACTGGAAGACTAAAATAAACTCAAACGACAAAAAAAAAAAACAAAAAACTACAAGTATTACCTCTATTCTATGGACTCAGAAGGAGCTCTGGTAGCGTAGTACCTAAGACATGTGACTGCTAACCAGATGGCTGGCGTTTCAAACCCACCAGCCACTTCTTGGAAGGAAGGTTGGGCAATCTACTTCCATAGTGATACTGCCAGGGAGATCCAAAGAAGGGTCGCTATGAGTCGGGTCCAACTCGATGGCACATAACAACATGGACTCAGAGAAATCTGTAATCTATTGGTATTTTCATGTTTATTTTAAGCCCCTGTCACCCAAAAAAATGTCACCATTGTCATCATTATCATCATCACTATACATTTGAAGCTTGTCCAGTAGCTACATATGAAGTTTCTTTTGTTTTATGCTGTTTAATTTTAGTTAACCAGATATGTAATTTTCCAAAAAGCGTTTTGTGTAGGTAGCTTTGATATATAAGCCATAAGGGAGTTCTGATCATGGACATAGATTTGTAACAAGGAAAGGCAGATAAGCCAAGACAATTTAATAGTTATGTTTTAAAATAACAGCAAAAAGTAGTAGATGCATGTCACATTATTCCTCTACTTGAGGAATGTCTTGTTAGGTGCCATCAAGTTGGCTCTGACTCAAAACACTGCCCAGTCCTGTGCCAGCCTCACAATCCTTGCTATACTTGAGGCCATCATTGCAGCCACTGTGTTAATCCATCTCATTGAGGGCCTTCCCCTTCTTTGTTGATCCTCCACTTTACCAAGCATGATATCCTTCTCCAGGGAATGGACCCTTCTGACAATATGACCAAAGTAGGTGAGACGAAGTCTGGTCATTCTCACTGGCAAGGAACATTCCGGCTTCACTTCTTCCAGAACAGATTTGTTTGTTCTTTTGGCAGTCCATGGTACTTTCAGTATTCTTCACCCACAGCACAACTCAAAAGCATCAATTCTTCTTCCGTTTCCCTTGTTTATTTTCCAGCTCTCACATGCATATGAGGATATTGAAAGAGAATAAAAACAACTTGGAATTTAAAATTAAAAAACCTTGGTTTGAGTTTTCAAATGATGTCTATGAACTGTTACCAAAACGAAGTCACTTTGACCATATACTTCCTCGTGTGTCAAAACGGCATGATGATATCTACCATTCAAAGTTATTGTGAAGTTTACAGGAAATAGAATTGTATGCATAGCTGTTGTTAGTATATATATTTATTACTTATCCCTTTCCCCAAATGCTTGGAAGTAAGAATAATTTACACATGTGAAGTTACTTGATAAACTCAAAATTACTATCTACATCTATATCTGTTGATGTGGCTATATCTGAGTCTCTACCTATCTACTTGAAAGAGCTAAGATGAAAATTAATTAATCTTTACAGGCCCATCAAGATCTTTGGTAAGATTTCATGAATGAATGAAAGAATACTGGAGTGAGATGAATAAAACATTTCAACCTAGGTTTTTAGTTGGGAAAGACATAATTCCCCAGTCCAATTTGGGTGTCTGACTCCAATCTCACTTAGTCCCTCTGATATATACCATCAAAAAAAAAATCCCTACTGGGCCTCAAACACCCAGCTGTGGTTGCTAAAATACAGAGCTTGGAATGCTCTGCTTGGAGAATCTTAAGTCACGTTCTGTAACCTCTTATACTTTTTGACAAATCTTTAAAACTCCTCAAGAAGAAAAATTGTTGTTTTATACATCAATTATGTTAAAAGGCAAGTTGACCTGTGTATACTCACAATTAGGTAATATAATGAGTCTGCCTTTTATGAATGATTTCATATTTTTAAGGTAAATTTTAGAAATAAGTACTCAAGGGAACCCAGGGATCTATGTAATGACCCTTCTCACCTAAAACAAACAAATAAACAAACAAACAACAAAAAAAACAACAACACTGCTATCAAGTCAATCTGACTCATAAGGACCCTACAGGATAGAGTAGAACTGTCCCACAGGTTTTTCAAGGCTGTAGTACCTAAGGCATTTGACTGCTAACCAGAAGTCTGGCAGTTCAAACTCCCCAGCCACTCCTCAGAAGGAAGGTTGGGCAATCTACTTCCCTAGTGATACCGCCTCGGAAACCCAAGGAGAGGTCGCTATGAGTCGGGTCAGACTGGATGGCACATAACAATAACAACAACAACAAATTTTTGCAGGAGCAGACTGTCTCATATTTCTCCTGTGGAGTGACTGGTGGATTTGAACTGCCAACGTCTTGGATAGTAGTGGAATCTTTTAACCACTATGCCATCAGAATCACAAAGCTGAGATGAATTTTAACCCAGGACTCATTCTCTTTTCCTTCAACGTAGTTTGACTTAGATCATGATTCAGATCATGGTGCAGCAAGTTTCTAATTTCACGTAAGAAATTTATATATATAGATAGATAGATAGATAGACAGATAGATAGATATTCTTTTTCCCTCTTTCCCACAATTGTAATAATGCTTTTAACACCTCTAAAGTAGGATAGTAATATCACATTTCTAGAACATACATATTAATAAAATGTTCTAGTTTCATGTTTAAGAGCTCTGGTAGCATAGTGCCTAAGGCACTTGACTGCTAACCAGAAGGCTAGTGGTTGACACCCACCAGCCACTCCTTGGAAGGAAGGTTGGGCAATCTACTTCCGTAGTGATACTGCCTCAGAAACACAAGGAGGGGTCACTATGGCCTATTCAATGGGACACAACAACAACAGTTTCATGTTTATATTATAACAATTCTTAACTTTCCCACACAGGGTCCATGATTGTCTTAATATATAATCTGAAAGTTTATAATAATTTATAATAATAAATTACAATATTAAATTGCAATTATCATGCTGTGTTATTTCTCTTTTAAACCAGAATAATTACACAGCCTCATCTGTGATAACAATTCTATCTTTAATTAAAGTATCTATAAAATCTGCATTTTTCATATATTTGTGGATGATAATATTATCTTAATTGCTATTAAGTTCTTTTGATAAGCTGCCATTCTACTTGATTAATCATTTTGTTCTTCACATGAACTCATATGAATCATTTCGGAAAATAATTGAAATGTGTGGGTTGCCAGTACATGTGATAATCCTGGTTGTCTGCTTCCTAAATTGATTTTGAGAATAAAATAACATCAGTATGGGGTTGTTTACAGTTTTCAGATTAAAATATATATAAAACCTATTTATCTTGATAAATATTTAAAGTTTCTTTTTTTTTTTTTTTTTTAAATATTGTGATTTGGGTGAAAGTTTATAGAGTAATTTCATTTTCCATATAGCAGTGCATACACATTTTGTCTCATAACATTGACTACAATTTCCCACAACGTAACAGCTCTCTTCTCAATTCCTCCCCATAGTTTGTTCATAGTTCCTTTTGCAATTCATGAGTTTCTTAAAATATATATATATTTGCTTAAAATTTTACAAATTCTAAGTTCTTCACTTTTTTTTTTCCCTAGGTATTTATAGCCACCACATGCACATAACAACAACAACAACAACAACATGCTCAATATATATATTTTTTTTAACCAACTTCCTGTTAAGTTGTATTCTTATAATAAAATGTAGTTTCATATTCTGTTCAGAAAACCTTGGCTCAGAATCCATGCAGTGATTAGAATATACTAGCATACCCATTGCCATCAGATAGACTCTGTCTCCTGGCAACATGCGTCAGAATAAAACTGGCTCTTCCGAGTTTTCAATGGCTGATTTTTTCAGAAGTAGATTACCAAATCTTTATTCCTGGACCCCTCTGGGAAGATTCTAAACCCCATTGCTAATCTTTCAGTTAGCAATAGAGCGTGTCCATCTAGAGTCTCAGATTAGAATATAGAAGGTGCATGATAATTGTTCTTGAAATAATAACAGGTTCTTATTCTGATCCTTGCCTCCCCTCTATTCCTCTAATCTATTTTGGTAGAATCACTATGTCAAAAAAGCTCAACAATGATTTCCCTGTCATTGAATCCAACACTAGTTTTAGTCCTTGGTCTATATGACTACTTGAGAGCTTTGGTATTTTTCACTATCCCCTTCTTGTTGGCTCTGTGATAGAATCACTTGGCTTCACTACTTCTGCTTAATCATTTTATATTACATTTTTTTTTTTTTTACCTTCCTGTTCCTCAAATTCAGTCCAAGATCCTTTTCATCTCTATGATATAAAATCTGTCTATTTGAGGTTATACAAGTTCATAGCATCAGCTATCCCACTATGTAAATAAGCATCAGATTTTTATCTTCATCTCACAGTTTTCTTCTGATCTCCCTGCCCATATATCCACTAATTACTTGACATCTCCTGTTGAATGTCCCATAGATACCTCAATCTCAATAAGCCAAAAATCACTCTTAGGATCTCTCACATCCTGACCCTTTCCCAAACCTGATACTCTTTGAGTATTATGTCTCTGGGTAAGTAACCCTCCCCATTCATTTAGTTATACAGCAAGAGGCCCAGGAGTCATCCTTGTCCTCTCCTTTCCCCTCACTTCATCTGTAGATTTGCTGATTTTTATACCTCCTAAATATATCAATCCCTCCCCCTTACTTTCTCCATTATTATCACACTAGCCTAAATTACTGAATGTGTAATGGAGAATAATTAAACAGCTTCCAATTCCACCTGTATGCATTCCCAATCCCTACCCTCAGCTACAATACACAAAGAAATCTTTTTGAAATTCTAATGTGATCTTGATTAACATTTTTCTAAATTTTTTCATCAATATTATCCGAAGCTCTTCTAAACAACAACAAAAAAAAAAAAAAAGAAAAAAAGAAAAACAAAATAAACCTCACTGTGTTCCAGTAAGATCCTACTCATAGTGACCCCTCCTTGGGTTTCCGAGGCAGTATCACTATGGAAGTAGATTGCCCAATCTTCCTTCTGAGCAGTGGCTGGTGAGTTTGAACTGCCAGCCTTCTGGTTAGTAGTCAAATACCTTAGGCACTATGCCAACAGAACTCCTATCCAAAGCTCTTAGAAATAAGAAAGAAGGACATACTCAACATAGGCTACACGGCATTCTATATCTGACTATGCCTACCTTTCCAGATTCCTAATATACTACACTATATCTATTTCCAGCCAGTTAGCCATCAAGTCCCTCTCACTCCTTGGAAGCACCTGCTTCTTTCTTCCATATGCCTTTGCACATGTCACATACTCAGATAACAACTTAATTGTCAGTTTGTTCTATTACCTTACAAATACAATCAAATAATCCAATTACATAAAATTCTAAACCAAACACACTGCTATCTAGTAGATTCCAACTCACAGCAACGCAAGATTGTAAATATTTATGGAAGCAGATTGCTTCATCTTTCTTCCACAGATAGACTGACGGGTACTCTTTTCTATTTACTTCTCTCCAAGCCTTTAGTGCCTAAGGCACTTGACTGCTAATCAGAAGGCTGGTGGTTCAAACCCACCAGCCACTCCTCGGAAGCAAGGTTGGGCAATCTACGTCCATAGTGATATTGCCTCGGCAGCCCAAAGAGGGGTCGCTATGAGTTGGGTCCGACTCGATGGCACATAACAACAACAACAACAAGCCTTTATCACAATTGTAATTTTATACTCATTTCTGTGGCTATTGACTAATGTTTTTTTACCACTAGAGTGTAAGCTTCATGAAGACTTGGACTATTTCTAGTTTTTCTTATCACTACATCTCTGTGGTTTAGAACAGAATCTACCTGTAGTAAGTCCTTGAAAACTATTTATGGAATGTAAGAAGTGATTATATCACTGGGTGTCTGTGGCTTTTATCAAACTACTGAATTTTCACTCTGGGTTTTTTTTTCATAATTTTACTTATTTCACAAATAATTTTAAAATGTGTTCTATGAATCAAGCATTAGTCTAAGTTTTTTATGAATACTAATTAATTTAATCCTCAAAATAACTATTTGATTTAGTACTCTTACTATTTCCATTGTAGAGACAGACACAGAAACAAAGTCAGCTTCAATAATGCATCCAAAGTCACAGAACAAACTCTGTTGTTCAGAACCAAAGTCTGTGCACATGCCACTGTGCTATGCTGTCACTCTATGAATTTGAGGGGTAAGATTCAGCCAACTTGTCAGATTCTATTCTCTCCCTCCAACAGTAACCATTTATGTGTAGAACATGAAACAAGAGAGGCATATGACCAGGATGATAAAATTAAACTTTAGAATATTATACTTTTAGCTCAAAAATGAATTTCTTAGCTTGACCACAAAAAATGAAACACAGAAAGCATAATTTTCAATAAATGCTAATATCAATATTCTGATGAATTGAAAATCAGCAGAAATGATGCAAAGAGATGTGATATTTAAGATGATGTAAATCTAAGGTAGCCATCTAAGATACAACTATTGGTGTCTGTTTGTCTTTAGCAAGAGAGACTGAATGAAACAAAAGACTCAAAGAAGAAACAAAAGACTCAAAGAAGAAACTAGTCCATAGGAATAATAACCACAGGAGCCTCTCCTAACTTGAGACCTAGAAGAACTGGATGATGTCTTGCTACCCCTGCTGGAACGTAAAAGAAGTTCCCAAATAGAATGGAACAAAAATATAGAAAAAAACTCAAATTCCTAAAAAAGGCCAGACCTACTGGATCAATAAAGACTAGAAGAACCCTTGAGACTATGTGCCTAAGATAATCTTTGAAAATGGAATTGAAGTTATTTCTACTGGTCATCTTTCAGCCAAAAAAAAAGGATTGGCTTTGTAAAATAAGGCCACTAAGAGTTGAAATCCACTCAATGGCAGTGGGTTTGTAAAATAAATAGTATTATCCACAAGTAACATGCTTCCTTCAACAATTAACTATATAAAACCAAATGGTCAACATTTTCACCCAAAAACAAAGGTAAGAGGGCAAAGAGATAAAATGAAGCTAGATCAATGGAAATAGAGCAAACAGACTGGAAATAATGAGAATGCTGACTGACACATTGTAAAAATTATCACCAATGCCACAGAACCATTGTATAAAAATTGTTAAATACAACCCAATTTGCTGTGTAAACTTTCACCTAAAGCATAATAAAAATATTATTTTAAGTCAAAAGATGACATAAATATAAATGAAGTTGTTAGCTAATATTATTTTACTTAGTTATACATTTATGGCTTAACTCAGGCTGTGAATCCATGTATACTAACACTATATTTCCAAAGCTAAACTGTTTTCTATTCACTGATTTATTATTATTGTTTTTTATTTTCTAAAAATATTCTTTATGCACCTATGCAATTAATAAACATAAATATTCATTTTATGTATACATTTACTTTTTGGTGTTATGAACTGACAATGTAAATTAAGTCAAAAAATTAATCCTCAATCTATAAGGACCTTATATGACATTATAAGGGATTTTATATTTGTTTAAAAATTAAAAGGTCAAATGGTAAAATATTAAGAGTGGCTCTTTCCAGGTGGTAGAATTATGTGTGATTTCTCATTGTTCTTCAAAATTTTGAATGCAGAATGTTACTTACAATTAGGAAAAATGGAACTTAGAATATGTATTTTAAATATAGTAATGTCTTTGAGGATTTTAATGATCTAATGGGAGCTCTGGTGGCACTTGACTGCTAACCAGAAAGTTGGTGGTTCAAACCCACCAGCCACTCCTCAGAAGGAAGGTTGGGCAATCTACTTCCGTAGTGATACTACCTCAGAAACCCAAGGAGGGGTCACTATGAGTTTGAGATGACGGCACATAACAACAACAACAACAATAAGGTTCTGGCCCAAAGCATTTATTTACAAATCCTTTAAAGAATGATTTATTATAACTTTGCTGCCCACACCCCTTCCCAGGGCCTGGGACACTCAGTGATTTCTTATTGAATATGGGTATTTACAAAAGAGCAAGAAAGAGAGCAAAAGAGAGAGAAAGAAAAAGCATACTTGCTATAATAAAACTTACTGAACAGAGAACTATGTGCCAAATGCATTTCTAAATGAATTTACTCTTCTAATTTTCATAGCAACCCTATGAAGCATATGCTATGATAACACATATTTTGAAAATAAAGAAATTAAGTGCAAGCAATTTATTTACTTCACTGGTAAATAGCAGAACTGAGATTCAATCTTAGGCAGTCCAACTCCAGAAGCTGCACACCTAACCACTACCAGGGTCTATTCTCTGTTTCAGAAGTGAAAATTGGCTCATTCTTAATTGGTAAGTAGGAAAATGATGTCAGTATAATGTGAACATTGTAGTCTTTTATAAGTGACTTTCTTTCCATAAACTAAAAGAATATAAATAACAGAAATAACAAATAATTTTCAGGAGAAAAGGGGAAGAAAAAATAATCTTCACTTTGACTGCCGATCTGACAGCAAAAGCTCTTTCAGCCACATTTTAAGAAAATTTAAAATGACATCTGTACCCAGGGATCCCTCCCCAGAAATGCACCCAAAGCTTTGTGCTGCTCTCTGCTAGGGCAGATTGCACTGCCTCCTGTGCCCACCTTAATGCCAGGCCCATTGGCTCTGGGATTAGGTCTATGAATGTTCTCAGCACCTGTCATCCCTGTTTTAAAGTGTGGCCAGCATATCCAATCTATTGCTTTTGTGCATTTGTATTACCTGCTGTGTCAGCCCACAGTCATTCTGGCCTGCAAGTCTGTGCAGTACAAATTATCACCCGAGGTACAAATTATTGTTTTGTTAGTGTTTTGTTTATAAAGTTTCATAGGATTTTAATAATCTGTCACTCACTCTGTTTTCTCCATGAATTCAGTTATCTTTAATGTGCATCTGATCATGGGCTACTATCCACAAACAAGATAGAGCAATGAAAAAATTACTGGGGAAATGTTAACACTTCAGTTGACAAAAATAATCATCTGCTCAGATTAGGTCTTCTATATGTATGATAGGAGCTCTGGTAGCATAGTGCCTAAGGCACTTGACTGCTAACCAGAATGCTGGCGGTTCAAACCCACCAGCCACTCCTCAGAAGGAAGATGAGACAATCTACTTCCACAGTGATACTGCCTCGGAAACCCAAGGAGGGGTCACTAGGAGTTGGGGCCGACTTGACGGCACATAACAACAACAACATATTTATAATAGACATACTGCTGTCCTGAAATAATATTTGTGGGTAAAAGTACATTATATTTGCATGGCACTTTTTTGTTTACAATGTTCTTTATGTAAAAACCTGACTTAGTGAATTTGTCTTGTGCATTTGTTCTCATGGGTCAAAAGTTTCACAAAAGCAATATTAACATTAAAATACATAAGGTAGTAGGTAGCTTAAAGTGGACACCAAATTACAATTCAGATTATTTGCCATGTATTCCATGCTGTACTATAATTTGCCTTTCCTGTAATATGAAGTTCTTTGGCTTTGTATCTTCCTCATTTAAATGAGCAAATAGAGTATATGACCACTATGTTCTTTACGTTGTTGCTAGCTGCCATACAGTAGTCTTTGACTCATGGTGACCCTTTGTAGAACATAAGGAAACGTTTTGTGGTCCTGTGTCATCTTTATAATAGTTGGTATGTTCAAGTCCATTATTTTGGACAGTGTGTATTTTGAAAGGAGTTCTGATGGCATAATGGTTAAAACATCTGGCTGCTAGCCAAAATGTCAACAGATCAAACCCAAAAGTTGTTCCACAGGAGAAAGGTGAAGCAGTATCTCTACGGAAGTAGATTACCTAATCTTTCTGAGGAGTGGCTGGTGGGTTTGAACCGCCATCCTTCTGGTTAGCAGTCAAGTGCCTTAGGCACTCTGCCACCAGAGCTTCCTCCATAAAGATTTATAGCCTTGGAAACCCTATGAGGTATTTCTACTCTGTCCTAAAGAGTCTCTATGAGTTGTAATCAACTCCATGACAGTGAGTTTTTTTGTTTTTTTTTTCTGTGTTCTAATTTACAGAGAAGCCCTGGTGGTGTGCTGGTTAAGCACTTGGTTGTTTAAGTGGTTGAGGTCAACAGTTTGAATTTAGCAAGCTCTCGAGAGGACAAAGATCTGGAAGTCTGCTTCTGTAAAGATTACAGCCTTGGAAACTTCGTGGGGCAGTTCTACTTTGTCTTCTATGGTCCACCAATGGGCTCATCTTCGAATATTATATTGGATAATATTTTGTTGAGATCAATAGTTTTTTTTTTTTTTTTTTTTTTTAATGGACTAATTTTCTAAAGTAGATTACTGCATCTTTCTTTTTAGTCTATCTTAAATTGGAAACTCTACTGAAACATCTCCACTCTGGGTGATCTTGCTGGTATTTGAAATTCTGTTGACATAGCTTCCAGCATCATAGCAAAATGCAAGCCACCACAGTAAGACAAACTGACATACAGGTGGTGGAAGTTCTTTATGGATGTCTAGTTTTGGTATTTTCACTGGCCAATTTTGTTAGAAGTGCATGGTCCCATACGTTTTCCCAGTTTTTTGTTGTTTGACATGGAACAAGGGATATCATTGCTGATGTCAGATGGATCTTGGCTGAAAGCAAAGGGTACCAGAAAGATTTTTACTTTTATTTCATTTACTATGTGAATCATATTATGAATACCATTGAAAAAATGGGAATTCCAGATCACTTGATTGTGCTTATGAAGAACCTGTATATAGACCAAGAACGAGTCATTGAAATAGAACAAGGGGTTATCACATGGTTGAAAATTAAGAAAAGTGTACATCAGGGTTGTATCCTTTTCTGAGCAAATAATCAGAAAAGCTAGACCATATGAAGAAGAATGTGGCATCAGGATTAGAGAAAGTCTCATTAACAACCAGTGATATGTAGATGACACAACGGTGTTTGCTAAAAGTGAAAATGACTTGAAGTACTTGATGAAGATCAAAGATTACAGCCTTCTGTATGGATTATACCTCAACATAAAGAAAAATAATCTTCACAACTGGACTGATGAGCAATACAGGGTTAAATGGAGAAAAGATTGACACTGTAAGGGATTTCATTTTACTTGGATGCACAATCTCAACCCATGGAAACGGCATCAAGAAATCAAACATAGTACTGCACTGGGCACATTTGCCACAAAATACCTCTTTAATGTGTCAAGAAGGAAAGGTATCACTTTGAAAACTATGGTATGCCTGAAACAAGCCATGGTATTTTCAATCACCTCATATGCATGTGAAAGCCAGACAATGAATAAGGAAGACCAAAGAAGAGTTGATGCCTTTGAATTGTGTTCTTGATGAAGAATACTGAAAATACTATGGACGGCTAGAAGAATGAACAAATCTGTCCTGGAAGAAGTCCAACTGGAATGCTCCTTGGAACCGAGAATGGCCAGATGTCATCTCATGTACTTTGGTCATGTCATCAGAAGGGACTAAACCTTGCAGAAGGATATCATGCTTGCTAAAGTAGAGGGCCAGCAAAAAAAAGGGAAAGCCCTTCAAAAGATGAACTGACATAACGGCTGCAAAGATGGGCTGAAGCCTAGCAAGGATTGTGAAGATATTGCAGGAGCAAGCAGTGTTTCACTCAGTTCTATATAGGGTCACTATGAGTTGAAGCTGACTCTGATGGCACCTAACAATAACAATTTTATTGTTTACATTATATATCTGCTACTCAACACTTACTAGATGCACATTGTGTTTCCAAAGCAGTAAATCTTTACAGAAGTAGACTGTCTCATCTTCCTTTTGCAGAGCTGCTGGTAGGTTTGAACTGCCAAACATTTGGTTAGTAGTCAAATGCCTTAGGCACTGTGCCACCAGAACTCCTTTCTGAAAATATAGTCATCATCAAATTAATCAACTAAAATTAGGCAAAGAACTTAGACAAGCAATGGGAATGAAAAAGATAAAGTTAGGTGATGTCTTTTCTCTCATACGCATACTCAAATTAGACACACAGATGATGGATGACAGACTGATAGGTTGATAGACAGATGGATATAGGTAGACAGGACAGATGAATTGAAAAGAAAGCAATGATTTTGAGTCATATTTATCATACTTTTAATAGAGAGAAAGCCTTATGATGTAGCTATTTATATTTAAACTTTATTTCCCAAAATAGCTGTGAAATTCTTGGAGTCCAGCATCATATTATTTACTCTAGCCTTGGATTTTTAAGAATCTTAATAAGTGCTTTCTCATTTGTTGCTTTGTTTCTTTGAAAAATAGATCTGAGAAGTATATACAGCAAAATTACAGAGTCACAAACATTTTAATGAGAACTGTTATCTGAGTCCTCCCTTGCCTTTAGAGATAATTAGTGCATCAATTCTATCACTATTTCCACAGGTATACACTATGACCTCTACATACTAGAGCTAATGTTTTTTGATGGGATTTCAGGGACAGAAACGTAAGGTAAAAACATTGTTTACTTCCAAGAACCTGCAATTCATATCACATGAACAAGCCACTTATAAATGTTGAGTTCTTGTGTGTGAGGCTGTAGAAGAAAGTTAACAGATATTTGGAAGACTCTTTTTGTATTTGGGTAGCAGTGTATGGACAGATGGTTCAAATGACAATGTGTATAATCAATAGGCATTCCTAGGTGTAAATGGTTTGTTCTTGACTAGTTACCAAAGCTTGCCTAATCAACCCAGAGGCTCAGTGGAAGAAAAACCTGGTAATCTATGTCACTAAAATTTCAGCCAAAAACACTTCATGGATCAGTTCCACTCTGAAGTATATTGAGTTTTCATGAATCAGAATCAATTCAATCAATTCAATGACAACACATTTAGCTTATGATCAGATATCTTGACTCAACTCACCACATTGCACAAATTCAAGTGATTCCAACATCCCATTTTCTATGTGAGTGATACTTCTGGGTTGTGAAGCTCACAATCTTTATGGCCACAACATACAAGCTTACATTATCTCATAGAATACACTCTACTCAATAAAATGCTTAATACAGAATCATGCATGTGGTATACACTTAATGGTAAAATCTGGGTAAAATAAAGAACAAATATATGAATATTTTATTTGTATCACATATTCTGATTCTTGGAAATTAAAAGAAAAAATCCCATAATTATAAATCTTGTATTGTTAGTTAAATAATCATAGTATTTGGCTAGTTTCACCAGCTTAGGTAAACTCCTAGGAACTGAGACTACTTTACTGTTCCTCAGTACAATCCACAGTGTCACACTTTTATTAGGCTAGTAACTATTTACTGATTTTATTTTCTTTGCTTTTATTTGATTTAAATTTCTTCTATGAAATACTTTATTCCAAGTAGTCAAACAAAATTTCATGGATATTTTAGGAGCAAGCAGAAAATTACCTTTAAAATATCCTTTTTAGATTTAGAAAGTTATTGTTTTATCTAAATTCTCTACCATTACCTATACCTCATCCACACTGCAAATCTCAAAATATCTAATAAGCCCAGAAATTATTGAGGAAATTGTTCTGTGGCAAAACACTGGGGCCAGTTGATTGAATTACTACATTTAGATTGATCTGTCTATAAGAATGGCACCAAAGAGATTAAATCTGCTTTATGTGAAAGTACCTGTACATACTTCACCATGTTGTATTCTTTTTCCTGTCAACTGAAATGGCTGGTAATGGGTAAGATCCTTTACTATAATCTCAAGTAACTGGGAAAAGGTTCAGTTTGGCATCAGTCTAAGGGAGTTATTAGATGCACTTTAGTTTTTTTCAATTTGATAATGGTAGTTTGTGAGTGTTCATTATCAATACAACTCAATATTATCACAGAAATTGACATAAGAGGTTGGTTTCTGATATGTGATTCAGGATATAATTTTGAACCACTAAAGTTGTGAAATCCACTTTTACCAGGGAGTCAGCTGTGTTTGTAATGTGTATTTAAAAGGCGATAATTAAGGACCAGGCAGCCTTTTGATTGTTTGTAGTGCTTCCAACATTTTATTCTAATGAACAACTGTTATTTCAGTCTACTCATTTGTGGAATGTGAACTAATTGCTTAGCTTGATCTGTAGTGTTTCTGAATATGAAAGGACTAGACAATACTGATTTGATTAATCCTAGTGTACTTATATATATAGAGAAAAAGGAAGCTATTAGCTTTGAACTTGAGGTATTTGATTCCTGAATGTAATTTTTTATTCAGATGATACAGTTTTATATCAGATCAACCCTAATTACTTAATATTGATGAGTAAGGAAAATAAAATATATATAAATATACAAAGAATGTTTGCCATAAAAGTAAAAATGGGTTGTGATTACCAGTAACATATTTACACTTGGAAAAAAAAGAGCATGAAACTTCACATTCTTTGGTAAAAAATAAATGAAGATTTCTTAGTTTTCAAGTGCCAATAGTTTAGAAAATGTGAAGTACTCAAAATATTCAAGACCTTTTTGAACATTTATTTCTCTTACTCGCTGGTAAATATATCTCAATGTGTGAATATTCTGTATTTCTGCACATTTATCTTTCTTGTAGATTGAACATAAAGACAAAGCTCAGGATAAAAAAATCTAATATAATTTATGTTCTACTTGCAATGCAAATAATAATCTTATTGTGTATGTTTTTCCGTGTCTGAAGTGTCATAACATACTTTGAAAAATATTAACCCTGTCATCATCATCCATAGTTTATTAAAATACCAAGTTACTCACCAGCATAATTGCTTTTAGATATTTGAGCCATAATTCACTGCTAATTTGCATGGCTCATTAAGTAGGATAATTTTACATTGAGTATTGAATGAAATCAGTGAATATTATAAAATGATAATTTTAAGACATTGAAAATTAAAAAAAAAAAAAAAACCAACAGCAGCTTAAATAATCTCTCCCAATGCTCCTAATTAGTATTCTTTCATTACAGGGTTTCTGAAGTCCCTGTTCTATCCTGTTCTATTTTGGGTCATTACAATTTATAGCTATGATGCTACTTTTAAATAATGAACACATATAAAAATCAATAGAAAATTTCAAGCCTAGTTGACATAAAATCTCAAGAAGATAGATATGACACTTGCTTTTACTATCATGCTAATAAGCATACAATTAGCTCTCCTTGATGTGTACTCTCAAATATTTAAAAAAAAAAAAGTAGGGAAAATATTATATTTCTCTGAAAAATACATTTTAAAGGGCCTTTTAACAAATGTTGCATTTAGAGAGTAGGAGAGATAGTTTGTTATAAAAATGTTGATCATGCACATATTCTGGTGTCTCTGAGTTTATATAGATCTGGGGAAAATGCTGCAAATCAAAAGGATGCAAGTTGAGCCTGATTGTCCTCCCATAAACAGCATTTTTAAAGAGATTGTTCCTGATTAAGGAACTCTTGCCCTACTTTTTACACAAATGCCCCTACAAGTGGCATGTTTTCTGAACCACATATTCAAGTAGAAATAATAAACTTGTAGAGCAGTCAGAATAAATGTGTTTAGAGTATAAAATAGGGCATCGCGATATGCAATCGCAAACAATTAGATCCAACTTTGTTTTCAAAGACTGCACAAAGGAAGGGGGCAACTTGTGAGATAATGAGGTAACAGCTCTGAAACTTCAGGAAGCAGGCTGTGTAAGGGAGCTGGAGTCCAGAAATCCTCCTGGAGAAAGAATGGAGGTAGGAAGCTGAGATACAAAAAGAGGGTGGGCAGGAAAGAATGGCAAAGTTCTCTTCAGCTAGATAACCTCAGGAAATTAACTACAGGAGAGATTTTACACACTTGACATTAAGTGTGCTTAAGATAGTAATGGAGGTAGAGGGATGATTGAAAGCATCATAAAAATGAAGCACCGGTAAGGTAAGGAAGTGAAAATGGAAAGATAACATTTCACTGTCATGTTCTTTTTATTTATTTACTCATACTACCTTCTCATCACAAAATGATTTAAGACAAGTGGTGTTTACATAAACTACCCTGATTGAAGAAGTAGTAAGAGAAAAATACCCTTTCAAATGTTAATCTGCTGAAAGTTAAAATATGATGAGATGACAAATGCCAGAGTAAGAAACAGAGAACTTTTCCTGATATAGAACAGACTTCTGTCATCTCCCTCTCCTGTGCCCACTGCCTATGTTTCTAATAGATCCTGACACATTTTATCACTGGCTAGAAACCAAGTCTCAAGTATGTTCTCAAGATAAGGCTTTAGGCATGTGGTTCTGAAACTTTAGTTTGCTCTGGACCACCTGACCTCACAGCCAGAATTTCTAATGCAGTAGGTCTTAGATGGGGCCAGAGAATTTCCTTGCCAAACAAGTTCCCTGGTGAAGTGGATGTTGTTGGATGGGGTAGTGGTAGGGAGGAATAATTTTGAGAACTACTGTTTAAGGCAATTCTCTTCAGTTGACTGGAGCAAGTAAGGAATATAAAGCCTTCTCTGACAGAATTTTATTTGGTTCAAAGCATTCCAAACCATCATCATTTAGAAGAGAAGGTTATCAGGAGTACAGCTTACTTTGTTTAAAGCCTACCTGGTACAGGTAGAATGTTTCAGACTCAAAAATCTATGAGAAAGGAATCTTGAAAGTATCGTGCTGGTAGACAGTCCATTAGAGGCACTTATATGGACTCATTGCATGTGCATTATAATGAAATCATTCATTCAACAAACATTTACTGAGCACCTCCTATGTGCTAATCAGTAATAGTGGTATAATGATTAAGTGTTGGCTTTTAATCAAAAGGTTGACAGTTGGACCCACCCATCAACTCTATGGGAAAAAGACCTAGGATATCTGTATCTGTAAAGATTATAGCCAGACATTCCCTATGAGGCAGTTCTACTCATGATATGCAATTGCAAACAATTAGATTGTATTGCTATCACTGGATTGCTGTCACATTGAATTGCTGTGAGTCAGAATGGACTCAGTGGCCCTCAACAGCAAATATGTGTCAAGCAGAAATCAAACACAAACTCCTACAAAGTAGAAGCTCATATTCTATGGGGTAAGTCATTTAAAAAAATAAAATACTAAATAAGACATGTACAAATATCTCTATCTCTATCTATCTATCTATCTATTATTTATCTATCTATCTATCAAGATAGATATATGGATATGAATACATATCTGCAATTCAAAAACCAAAAGAGTAGCACACTCCTGACATTTCTCTAGCTGAAATAGCTGAAGAAAAAAATTAAAGTCTTGAGAGGCAAAATTGAAGAATTCTGTGGAAAAAATATTGAATGATGCAGGAAGCATGAAAAGAAGATGGAGTAATACACAGAATCACTTTATCAAAAAAATGAATCAACATTCAACTGTTTCAGGAGATTGCACAGGATCAAAAACTGATGGTATTGAAGGAAGAAGTTCAAGTGGCACTGAAAGAATTGATGAAAAGCAAGGCTCCAAGAATTCATGGAATACCCATTGAGAAGATTCCACAAATGGATGCAGCACTGGCGCTGCTTACTCATTTATGCCCAGAGATTTGGAAGACAACTACCTGGCCAACTGAATGGAAGAGATCCATATTTGTGCCAATTCCTAAGAAAGATGATCCAACAGAATGCAGAAATTATTGAACAAGGTCATTAATTCCATGGACAAGTAAAATTTTGCTGAAGATAATTCAAAAACAATATATTGCAACAGTTTATTGAGAGGAAACTTCCAGAAATTCAAACTGGATTCAGAAGAAGCCATGGAAGGAAGAATATCATTGTTGATGTCAGAAGGATCTTGGCTGACAACCAAGAATACCAGAAAGATGTTTATGAGTGTTTTTTGACCATGTAAAGGCAATAGACTGTATAGATCATAGCAAATTATGGATAACATTAAAAAGAAGAGGAATTCCAGAACATTTAATTGGAGTGATCAGGAACCTGTGCATAGACCTAGATGCAATCATTTGAACAAAACAAGGGGATACTGTATGGTTTAACATCAGGAAGAGTGTAAATCAGGATTGAGATTTTCACCCTATTTATTCAATCTGTATGATGAGAAAATAGCCTGAGAGCCTGGACTATATGAAGAAGGCAGCATCAGGATTGGTGGGAAACTCATTAACAGCCTGAAATATGCTGATGACACAACTTTGGTTGCTGAAAGTCACAAAACTTGAAGCACTTACTGATGAAGATCAAAGACTACAGCAGTCAGTATGGATTACATCTCAACATAAAGAAGACAAAAATCCTCAAAACTGGACCAATAAATAACATCATAATAAATAGAGGAAAAAGGGAAGTTGTCACGGATTTCATTTTACTTGGATCCACAATCAATGCTCATGGAAGCAGCAGTCAAGAAATCAAATGACGTATTTCACTGGGCAAATCTGCTGCAAAAGACATCTTTAAAGTGTATAAGAGCAAAGATATCACTTTGAAGACTAAGGTGCACCTGGCCCAAGCCATGATCTTCTCACATATACATGTGAAAGCTGGACAATGAATAAGAAAACCAATGAAGAATTGTTGCAATTCACTTGTGGTGTTTTCAAAGAATACTGAAAATACTATAGACTGGAGAAGAACTAACAATGTTGTCTTGGAAGAAGTGCAGTCAGAATGCACCTTGGAAGCAAGAATGGCCAGATTCTGTCTCACCTACTTTGGTCATTTTGTCAGAAGAGACCAGTACCTGGAGAAAGATATCATGTTTGGTAAAGTAGAGGTCAGTGAAAAAGGGGAAGACTCTCAACAAGATGGATTGATACAGTAGCTGCAACGATTGGCGCAAGCGTAGCAAGGATTTTGAGGATCGTGCAGGAGCAAGCAGTGTTTACTTCTGTTGTACATAGGGTCTCCATGAATCACAGCAGACTCAACAGAACCTAACAATAACAGCAGCATATAAGATCTCTGGTGGAATAGTTCCTAAGACATTTGATTGCTAACCAGAAGCCTGGTAGTTCAAATCCATCAGCCACTCCTCGGAAGGAAGATTGAACAATCTACTTCCTTAGTGATACCAGCTTTGAAATCTAAGTAGGGGTCACTAGGAGTTGGATCCGACTGAATGGCAGTGAGTTCGCATTTACACACACACACACACACATAATTGTGTGTGCATGTACATATGTATATATGTACATATATATGTGTGTGTGTGTATGTACATATGTACATACACACACACACGTGCATAGGGTCAAACCTGTGAGTATTGGGCCTTATTTTTTTAGATTTCACAAGTTTCCCTTGACAGTGTCTAGTCTTACCACTTTTCTATCACTGATTTTAGTGGAAAATATTTGAGTTTTCTTCCCTGACAGGACTCTCCATTACACAGGTTCCACTGTTTGTAGGTTTTACTATATGCATATATATGCATATTTGTGTATAATTTTAGAGAGATAGATACACAGACCTTTATATAAATTTATGCAGATATTGACATTCAGGAAGTTTTAAGTGTCTTTGGGGAGAATAAAAGAGAAAGGGGCTACAATATGGCAGAGTATAGAAGCTGCAAAGTCACTGAGGCAATAACATTGTACAAAAGTCCTAAAAGAGGAAAGGGATTCAACCTTGAAAATATCTGTGGATTCTAGGCAGAGAGTATAAGAAATTCAAAGGTTCTAGTGTGTTTGTGGAATATTGTTTTTAGGTGCTTTCAAGTCATCTCCAATTCATAGCAACTTTATGTACAACAGAACAAAACTGCCTGGTATCGAGCCATCGATACAATGCTTATT
>NW_006921787.1:6260971-6261605 GCF_000298275.1 Orycteropus afer afer
CATTTGGTACATTGCCCTTCTCTTCACCCAAGTCAATACTTATCTCTATCTATCTAACAACATTCCCTCCCCTCCCCTTCCACCCTGGTAACCAACAAAGAAAATTTTCTTCTATAGATAAACCTTTCCTTAACTTTTACAATAATGGACTGGTACAATATCTGTCCTTTTGTGATCGATGTATTTGTCATTAAACCAACACCAGGCAGTTTTGACTACTGTGGCTGTATAGTAGGTTTTGAGATCAGTTCTTCCTAGTATCCTGATATTATCCTTTTTATTTCAGTTGGTTCTGTTGTGATGTCACCCATTTTGTTTCTTATTCGTGTTATTTGCATTCTCTCCCTTTTTCTTTGTTAAATTTGCCAGTGGTTTGTCAATTTTATTGATCTTTTCAAAAAACCAACTTCTGGTCTTGTTGCAGTGTGAGACCTCCTACTTTGTTTTTCTTCTTCAATAGTGCTTTGCTTATCTGAGGTCTCTTTCCTTTCCATATAAAGTTAGTGATCAGTTTTTCTATATACCTAAAGAATGTTGATGAGATTTGGATTGGGATTGCAATGAATGTATAGATTGCTTTGGGTAGAATGGACATTTTCAAAATGTTCAATCTTCCTATCCACAAGCATGGGAT
>NW_006921787.1:6267154-6268945 GCF_000298275.1 Orycteropus afer afer
CATATAGTGGGCATTGAAAACCGTGAGACTGAATGAGGTCACCAAGAAGGTGAATATAGAGAAGAGAAGAGATCCAAGTTTAAGCCAGGATCAGTAATAACTGCTTACAAGAAATAGGCAACTGATCAAATAATGACTTTAAAGCATAGTGACATTTTGTAGATTTTTTAATAGAGAAACAAAACATACTTCAAGTGCTCATAATATCCGAACTATATCGTATGCATATAATTCAGCAGATAGAACCTGTTTCAAATGACATTGTATCAATCCCCCCTCCTCACAATGTCTTACTGAACCACACTCTGACATCAACACATCTGTCTACATTAGGAACATTTTAATAACCCTTCTTACAAATGTTCTTACTGTTCTTCATATTAGGATGATTGGGGACAATATTCACTACCGCACTCAGTATCTTTTTCATAAAGATTGCTTAGAGATAGTTATTATTTTTTGCTCCACAAAAATATTTGGTCTTTAATTATGTATACTTTAATCCATGCCTAATTTAGTCTCCTCTTTTCCTGCTGAAAAGTTCAGACCCAAATGAGCAGGACACCTATAGTGTGCAGACTCATTCCTGGGTCCATCTTAATTTTTTCATCATTTCTCTTTGCTTTAAGCTACCTATATTTTATACAAATTTTCATTCTTAACTTATTTTTCAAAATATGATCTAAATCTTCCAACATCATTTTTCAGACCTAAATTTTGCATGAATAAATGCATAATGGTTATGGACTGACCCTGCTTAAGTGATAGTTTACATATTTGAATGTCAAGTTTACGTTTGAGAAACTAAAATTTGAATCTAATTGGTAAAACACCACAGATTTCTTTTTCACCCTTACCTCTAATCAAAGTTCTTTTTTTAAAAAAAAAATTGTGTCCAGCTATGTGTTTCAGAGTTCAAAAGGAATAGTGAGAATTTGAAATAGGTTCAGAGCTGCAGAAAATTAATTAGCAAAAACTATAAAATGGAATTTCTGTCATGCAAAGACGGAAATAAAAGATCAATACTAATTCATTTATGCAACATTGATGCGCTTATTCATTAAACCTTCCCTATGTCCTCTGAACAAGACAACAAAACACCATCTTAGGAAATTTATTTGGAATACATCTGGAAATACAGTGAAGAAAAGCAAGCAGATAGCACCTGCTTTCAAAAGTCCATCTTGCACATCTAAGAGAGGAGACAGACATTCAAATAACTAGCTATCTTATAAACAAAGCCTAGTGAACTCTACATTTTACTAAAACTCAAATGCTGTGAGAATATACTATGATATAATTCTGATTAAGCATCTATAATAATTTAAGGAGAAGGTGGCATTTGAGACAAATCTTGATAGATAACAAATAAAGGTAAGTATAGAGAGTGAGGTGGGGCCAGGTTAGGAAAGGTTTTAAATATCCTAAATTTATTCTCAAGGTCTTAGAAGAGATGGACAATTCATATCTTTAGACAAGAAATAGCATGACTCAATCTCTATTTTAGGAAAATAGCAAAAAAGTTAGAGTTAAAGATAGTTTGGATAGATATGAACCTGTATATAGTAATAAGAGAGTTAAGAGAAATGAATGTCAGTTTAATAAAAAAAACAACTCACCGACGTGGAGTCAGATCTGACAAACAGTGACCCCTCCTTGGGTTTCCAAGCCAGTATCAGTAGGGAAGTAGGTTGCCCAACCTTCTGAGGAGTGGCTGATGGGTTTGAACTGCTAGCCTTCTGCTTAGCAGTCTAATGCCTTAGGCACTATGCCACCAGAGCTCCAGTGTTT
>NW_006921787.1:6269972-6273283 GCF_000298275.1 Orycteropus afer afer
TTTTTTTTTTTTTTTTACCTTGAGTTGTCTGGGTCAGCTCCAGTTCTCCATATACTACTTCATTCTTTGGGTGATTTCAGTAATGACTTGTGTCATCTCACTCAAAGATGACTGTGTGAGTTCGTGCTCCTCCAGCTATCAAGAGCTTTATGGTCTGTGTGTTTCTGCCCTGGCGATGCTATTCAGTCTTTTAAATTAACAGATGTGTAAAAGAAGACTAGATATTTTTAAAGTTTGTGAATTGACATGGATCTGTTTGCTTCCTCTAGGAACACTGAAAAAAGTTCCTTGTGAACTTTTGTGATAAGTTCTCTTATCTGTGAAAAACATTTTGAATGGAAAATCTCCTTTTCAAGTTGCGTTTGCTGAGTCTATAGCAGAGCGACCTGAATTTCCAAGTGTTCTTCTTTGTCTAAAAAGTGTGTGAGTAGACTCAAACTAAGGAGAATATTTTGAAGCAGGGATTCCAAAGCACCTGGACCTAGACTCAGAGAAACAAGTTGCTCAATGGAACTAAATATGGTATTGAGTCCTGGAACAACCTGAATATGAAACACTTGGATTTCTTCTTTTTTTTAAAGATATGCCCAGTCATAATAACCACATGTTGGATTTTATTTTTAATAATTTGGAGAGAATCTTTCAAGATTCTGAAAACTTGATATCCTAATAAACCAATGGATACATGGACACATGACAATTATGCACACTCTGTAGAGGCCCAAATTAACAACCTCACGTGATATTTCAAATAAATAAAATGTAGCCCTCTGTTTACTTCCTAGTGAAATAGGAAATACACCATGAAACTTGAAGTAGATTAACATAATCTGTAAAATATTTTCAGTTAAAAAAAAGCATATCACATTTTGGTTGTTCTTTTCTTAGACAAATTGCTAAATAAATATATACTGGCTGAGTGAATATAAATTAAAATTCATATGAGTTTTGATGAGAGAGAAGGATAGGCATTATTGTTACACTGACAGTAAGTGATAATTTTATGAAATATAGAACATGAAGACTCAGAGACGAGCAGTCAGTCATGAAAAAAAAAAAAAAAGAAAAAGAAAGAAATTCAAAACAATTTTCCCCTCTTTCCCCTCAGGAACTTTTTCATGGTCATTCAAAATGTGTTGTTATTCTTAGTTGCCCTTGAGATGGTTCTGACTCATGGTAACCCCACATACAACAGCAAAATGATGCCTGGTCCTATGACATCCTTGTGGGTATGTTCAAGTCTATTGATGTAGCCACTGTGCATTTTGAGTGTCTTCCAACTTAAGGTCTCATCATGTTTCAGCACTATGTGAGGAGGAAAAAAAAAAAAAAAAAACAAGCCCATTGCCATTGAGTCAATTCTTACTACTAGCCATAGTAGAACTGCCCCCATAGGGTTACTATAGCTGTAAATTTTCACAAGAGCAGACTGCCACATCTTTCTACTGCAAAGTGCCCACCATTTGGTTAGTAGCCCAGTGCTTAACGACGGCACGACAAGTGTTCCTCCAGCACTGTATTGGACAATACTCTGTTGGGATCCATAGGATTTTCAATGGCTAATTTTTGGAATTAGATTTCTAGATATGTCTTCCCAGTCTGCCTTAGTATGGAAACACTATTGAATCCTGCCCACTCTGGGTGACCCTGCTAGTATTAGAAAAAATTCCAGCATCACAGTAACACACAAGCCACAACAGTATGACAGATTGAGAGTTAAGTATTGGTCTAAGGGCATTGTCATTGTTAATTGTTGTTGAATTGATTCCAACTCATGAAAATCCCATAGGATTTTCAAGGCTGTGATGTATGGAAAACAGATTGCCAGTCCTATCCACCAAGGACCCTCTGGGCAGATTTGACCTGCCTATCTTTTGGGTAGCAGTTGAATGCTTAACCATTTGCTGCACCAAGGGACTCCATTAAACATTAAAGGAGCCTCTTAATATGTACTGATATTTTATTTCCACCACAGGAAAAAAATGTATATGTAAATATGTTTTTATAGTGAGTTATAAGAGGGGATACATATTAATAGGCTATAAATCATGGTCTCAGGTAATTTTACCTAGTGGTCTGGACAGAGGTGTTAATAACTCATTGATAAGAGAAAAAAATAAATAGAGAGACAAGCTCAGAGCTCAGGGAAGGTGGTGACAAATTGAACCTAAACTAAATGAGTTACTTTTGAAAGGCTTCTTCACAAATCTTATTTTTTAAAAGAGACCAATTTTACAATGTGTATTTAAAAAGTCTTTAAGAAGCACTTACTTTAAGAAGTAAAAAGGAATTGTGTGTGTGTGTCTATTATATATATATAAATATGTGCATATATATATTGCTAGAATGGATACAAGGGATCAATAACATAACACTTAAGAACTTCCATTAATGGAATATATAAAAATAAGATATAATTAATTATTAATCAAGGGTTTTATTGCACCATGCATTGTCTTTAAAATATCCTTTTTAGAAAACTACCATGTTTTCTGAGATATTTGGACTGCCATATAAATTCTCTCATGCTGTTTTCATAAATAAACAAAGACATAAACATGTCTTTATTTCACAACTGGAAACTTTCAGAAAGAATCTGTTGGAATTATATTTCCTAAGTACAATATATAATCAATGAAAAAAAAAAGTCAATGTCTGAATATAATTGGCCTAAAATAACATTTCCTCTTAATATTTGGATGTTTTAGATTTCCCAAACATATTTAATATGAGGTGCTACAAATACCAGAGAAACTCAGTTTAGTCAATTTAACCAGTGAGTGGAATCTGAAAGCGACTATCCTCTAAAATCACCATTGACTTTCATATTGCAAAAGCAAAGGACATGTTTCTGCAACCTCATGATTTACCACAGTTTTCAACACTAGCAATTTTCCTCATTAAAATTCCCTTTCTTCTTCATGAAATGTGGAATCATTTTCCAAAAAGAATTTAGAACTTTGTTCTTGATTCTTTTGATCTAGACTAACACCTGAGACTAATGAGTGGGCTGACCAGACCAAGATGGGTTTTCCAGGGACCCAATTTTGACTGGCTTCAAGAGGCATAATGTAATCTATCAAAATCACATAGCGAGGTTGATAAAAGCCTTGAGCCCTAAGACTTCCTAGTTGGTGAATATGGACAGGAAAAGACAGGGTATTACTCTTTTTTTTTTTTAATTGTGATTTGGGTGAAGATTTACAGAGCAAATTTACTTTCCATACAGCAGTTCACATACACTTTGTCTCATGACATTGACCACAGTTTACCACAATGCAACAGCTCCCCTCTTACTTCCTCCCCATGGT
>NW_006921787.1:6276978-6280225 GCF_000298275.1 Orycteropus afer afer
AGGCATCCAGGATTATCTTCTATGTCTGTGTTAATTGGTTTCCCTTTTCTTTTTTGAAGAGGGTCTGTGCAGTCTTTCTACCTAGTCCACCATCTTACTGGAACTCCCCAGTGTATTACTCTTTGGGACATGAAAGTTTCATACTGGTATCCCTCTCAGACTCATTCTGGGTGTCTCTTAGTTGGTTTCTTTCTTGGTTACAATAGATTCGTAGTTGTAAGTATGATATACACTCCATGTTATTTTATGAATCTTTCCAGCAAATCATTGATACCATGGGGCAGTAAGAGCCAGCAGGAGCAGGCATTTGCCTATTTGGTAATCTGAAAAAACATGTCCTTCTAATTTGTGAGTTCTGACATAGATCCAGGTGGCCAGGATCAGAGAAATGCTGCAGGAATAGTTTGTCTGAAGGAAAATTATCTGTCTAACTTGTGAGTGCTGAAGCAGCTCTGGGTGGCTAGGATCTGAGGAAAATTGCCACTTGGGTATCTGGTGACTAGGATGGAAAAGTGGAAAGGTGAGAACTGAATCTGTCACTACATTTTGAGTGTTGAATTTAAGCTGATCCTCACCATGCAGTTAGCTATGAAGGTGGGATATATTCACTTTGCCCTTTGCTAAGTGTATCATTCTTCTTTATTAAAAATCCCTTTCCCCTTAATTTCTGGGCCATTAATTCTCTACTAACTCCTTCTCAATCATCTTAGAGTGCACTTCTTTTTATTTGTTCCTTAAATATCTATATTTCCGCAGGGTTCTTACTTAACCTTCCCATTCTTCTCAGTATCCACTTTTCCTGAGTATACATCACTGTCTGCAGGAAGTCTTCTCTGCTGTTGTGACCCCACAGTCTGATTAGGTGCCACCTCCTGTGCAATCAAGGCTTTCTGCATATACCTGTATCCAACAGCACTGTAATCTATTTGTTTATCTGGCTCATCAGTTAGACTGACTACAAACTACTTGAAGTCATAGACAAAATTCCATTCAATTTTGCATTCGCAATGCATTGCGTATCATTTGACAAATAGAAAGCATTCCATAGTTGGAAAATTTCAATAGTATACTATCCAAAGAAGCAATATTCTCATCATCATCATGAAGTGGGAGAATGCTAATATTTATGGTAATTTTCTAACATGATAGATAAACAGAAATATTATATATATTTGTTATTGTGCCACTGAGTCAATTCCAACTCATAGTGACCCTATGTACAACAGAACAAAAAACTCCCTGGTCCTGCATCATGCTCATAATCCTTGATATGCTTGAGCTCATCGTTGCAGCCCCTGTGTCAATCACTCTTGTTGAAAGTCTTCTCCTTTCTCACTGATCCTCCACTTTACCAAGCATGATTTCCTTCTCCAGGGATTAGTCCCTTCTAACAAAGGGAACCTAATAGGTGAGATGAGGTCTGGATATTCTCACGTCTAAGGAGTGTTCCAGCTGCACTTCTCCCAGGAGAGATTTATTTGTCCTTCTGGCAGTCTATTGTATTTTCTATATTCTTTCCCAATACCATAATTCAAAGACATCGACTCTTCTTCAGTCATTCATACCTTACTCATTGCCCAGCATTCACATGCATTTGAGGCAATTGAAAATACCATAGGGTGGGGTCAGAAATGCCTTAGTCTTCAAAATGACATATTTGTTCTTCAACACTTTAAAGAGGTATTTTGCAGCAGATTTGCCCAGAGTGATATGACATCTGATTTCTTGACTGCTGCTTTCATCTTTTGATGAAATCCCTGACAACTTCAATCTTTTCTTCATTTATTGTGACATTTTCTTTATGCTGAGGTATAATCCATATTGAAGACTGCAGTTTTTGATCTTCATCAGTAAGAGCTTCAAGTCATCTTCACTTTCAGCAATGAAGGTACTATCATTTGCATATCACAGGTTGTTAGGGTCTTCCCCCAATGCTGATGCCATGTTCTTCTTCATATAGTCTAGCTTCTATGCTTATTTGCTCAGCATACAGATTGAATAAATATGGTGAAAGGCTACAAGTCTGATGTACTCCCTTCCTGACCTTAAACCATGTATTATTCCCTTGTTCTCTTCAAATGACAGCCACTTGGTCTACGTATAGGTTCCATAGGAGCACAATTAAGTGTTCTGGAATTCCAAGTCTTCACAACATTATCCATAAATTATTATGATCCATACAGATGATTCCCTTTGCAAAGTCAATAAAACACAGATAAACGTATTTCTGATATTCTTTGCTTTCAGCTGAGATTCATTTGACATCAGCAATGATTTCCCTCATTTATTGTCCTCTTCTGAATCTTCTGAAGCTTGAATTTCTGGAAGTTCCCTGTCAATATATTGCTGCAACCATTTTGAATTATTTTCAGAAAAAAATTGTGTATGATGTTAATGATATTGTTCAATAATTTCCACATTCTGTTTGGAATGGGCACGAATATGAATCTCTTATAGTTGGTTGGCCAGATAGTTGTCTTCCAAATTTCCTAGCATAAACAAGTAAGTGCTTCCAATGCTGCACCCATTTGCTAAAACATTTCAATGGGTATTCTGTCAATACCCTTTGCTTTTCAGCAATTCCTTCATTACAGCTTAGACTTCTTCCTTTCATATTTTTGGTTCACGATCATATGCTACCTTCTGAAATGTTTGAATGTCAACCATTTCTTGGCATAGTGATTCTGTATATCTTTTCATCTTGTTACATTATATGCATACACACACACACATACATATTGCATAGTTCAATATTATATATAATATATATACAGACATATTTTACATTAAAATATATCCTATGTATGCAAAATATATGATTCATATGTATTCATATATAAATTATACCCATATAAATTACCTATATACATATATACACACACACACACACACTTGAAGCTGTGGATGGGGTAGCCAACAACTTTGCCTAAATCTCCTGGAATTCAAGGGATAGAAGTGGATATCAGACAAAGTTAAAATTCCTAGGCTGAGGAAAATGAGAAATAGATATTTGAGAGGAAACTAACAGTGTTTCCAGTAATATTAATGATTATTCACACATATGAGGCCCTTCAGGTTCAGATTAGAGTAATTGCCTTCAGTCACCCAACATGTAGGAGGCATAACTGGATTTGAAACCAGGTCAGTCTTACTCTAAGGTTTCTGTTTGTAATGACCATATTATTTGAGAGATATGCAAGTGGTAGAAACAAAATGTTTGGCTTCCATAAAAGAGCTATAGATGATT
>NW_006921787.1:6280795-6329659 GCF_000298275.1 Orycteropus afer afer
ATTTATTGCAGAAGCTATGTGTTTAAACATACTATCTTTAAAAATGGGAGCTCTGGTAACGTAGTGCCTAAGGCACTTGACTGCTAACCAGAAGGCTGGCGGTTCAAACCCACCAGCCACTCCTCGGAAGGCAGATGGGGCAATTTACTTACGTAGTGATACTGCCTCGGAAACCGAGTCAGATCCAACTCGACAACACGTAACAACAACAACAACAATCTTTTAAAATATATATATTGATAATTACTCTTGATTTTAGCTACTTTGATTATAGCTTAGTATTGATATTAGAGGGGCCCTGGTAGTGTAGTACCTAAGGCACTTGACTGCTAACCAGAAGGCTGGCGGTTCAAACCCACCAACCACTCCTCAGAAGGAAGGTTGGACAATCTACTTCCATAATGATACCACCTCAGAAACCCAAGGAGGCGTTGCTATGAGTCAGGTCCCACTTGACAGCACATAACAACAACAACAACAACATTGATTTTAGCTGCTTTGAATGGGCAAATAATATAAGAAGTAAGAATGTTTTCCTGTTGGCTCACCTCAGACACTAGTCTTTAGGAATAATAGTAAAACAATGTAACCTGGAACTGGATGGAGCAAAAAATTAGGAACAAGAACTTGTTGTTTAGTTTTCAAAGTCACTGACTAAAAGAACCAGCCTGATTTGTGGCAACCAAAATTTTGAATACCTGATCCTTAAAATACTAATTTCATACCTAAAAGAGCATGAGAAGGATATTTCTAGGGTGACTTGTGACAGCTCTAGGGATGGGAAAGATGTACCAACTGGCTGAAGCCACGTCCAGGGCTGGCTTCATTCCTTCCTCACTTGAGTAGAGCTAAAAGACAAGAGGCCTCAAAGGACTTTCCCACAGAGAAAATGCTGTCACAGTCGGTTTTCTCTTGACTTTTTTATAATATTACTTGTCTGCCTGAGCCATTTCCCAGGCTTGAGTTTTGAGTAGTTCCCTGACATTTAGTCCTTAAGCTTTAGAGTACAGACTTTGTCATATCCTCTCCCAAACAATCTTTTCTGTTCGACTTTTGGGTTAATTCCTGATGCCTGGTTTGCTGAAATCTTGGACATTTTTATGACGTTCTCTCAAATCCCTGTAGTTTGTAGTGCTGTGTCTCATCTCTAACATTCTCTCTAGACAGGGAGAAAGAGCAAACTTTCTCTCTGTCTAGTCTGAATCCCGTGTCATCCCATTAGGCTCCATGTATATTCTAGCCATAATAAGGGGAAGATGCCAGATTTAACTCCCTTGTCAATTCACACCTGGAAGACTGTAACCATGCTGGGAAGTCACTGTTCACAAGAAGATCAAAAACAACATTCTCTTTGTAGTCTTGACTTCTTATAATCTTAGGTATACATTTTGAAACCTCAGTCTGTTTTATTGTGAAATAAAAGCATAGAAACCATTTAAAGATTATTGAGACTCTTATATATGCAAATATATTTAAAGAATATTTTTGTTTTTATGTGCTGTTGAGTCGACCCTGACTCATAGTGATCTCTCCTTGGGTTTTCGAGGCAGTGTCACTATGGAAGTAGATTGCCCCATCTTCTTTCTGAGGAGTGGGTAGTGTGTTTGAACTGCCAGCCTTCTGGTTAGCAGTCAAGTGCCTTAGGCACTATGCCTGCAGAGCTCTTATTAAGGAAATAAATAATATGTTGGCTATACCCTCAGTGGGTTTATAGTTCAATAGGGAAAACAGACACATATACAACTACCAATAATATCAGCAGTCACTTATGATTTCCATAAAAGTATATGAAGTGATTGCTAAAGGATTTTCAGGGAAAAGTGGTTAATTCCAAATTGTTTGGATGGGATATCTGTTGCAAAAGCTTTGAAATTTGAGAAACACTTAAACCAGTAGAAAAGGGGCAAAGGAGTTCTGGATAAAGGGAGACAAAAAGGTACCTAAAAAGAAGTCTAAAAATGTATCTATAAACATAAAACAATTTAAAGGGAGATTCACAGTTTTTTGTGGCCAGAACATAGGTTTCATGAAAGGCCATAAAGAGAGATAAGACAAAAAATGTTTAAGGTCATATCATGGGGGTCTTCAATCCAAACTATGAAATTTGACATTTTTTCTCAGAGTGATTCAGAGCTATTAATGTAATTTAGCAAAGAGAAGTGATATGATTTTGATTGGACAGCACCACAAGTCTTCATTTGGTAATTACTGCTCTCAAAAATGCTTAAGAACACTTTTCCAAGACACCCTGTGTAGCTATCTCCATGACAATCAAAACTCAGGTATTATTTCTCTGGGGGCATATTCCCCTCCCGTAATAGTTTAAACCCCTTATCATAAAGTATTACAAATGTCCATAAAAAAATAAAAACTCACTGCTGTCGAGTCAGATTCTACTCATAGCAACTGTTCCTTGAGTTTCCAAGGTGGTATCACTATGGAAGTAGATTGTCCAATCTTCCTTCCAAGGAGTGTGTTTGAACTTCTAGCCTTCTGATTAGCAGTCAAATGCCTTAGGCACGATGCCACCTGAGGTCCCATAAATGTCTGTAGCAACCTGTATTCCCTATTTGGTAATCCTTATCATATATGCCATCACTTGTCCAAGGTCTCTCTTCTCTAAAGATTTTAGGTGCCTTGGTGCCAGGAACCAAGTCTGGCTTATACACAGCTGTATCATCAGCGCCTGCCACTGGAACACGTTAGTTTTCTAGAAACATTCGCTGAATCAAATTATGCATATAGTAGTTCATAGAGTGGTATAGAACAGACAGGTACAGAAAGGAAAAATACAATTTGGAGAGCCTTGAAATAGCACAAGTAGAGACAATAAAGGTTTGGACTAGAATATGGTCATTATCTAGTTAAAAGAAAGGAGAGGTGCTGACATTGCAGGGGTTGAATATTTGCAGCTTAGAAACTGAATGCACACAGCATGCACATCTAAAAATGAAGAGGCATCCATGAAGTGAGGGTCGTCACACACACTCTCTGATCCTTCTCTTGGAACTACTCAAGTTATATCTGTGTTTTGGTTCAGTTATACATCTGAGGGGCTAATGTCTCCAGAAATCCATGGCATATTGTGGGCTGTGCACTAAATGTTCCATAAAGGCAAATCTGAGGATAGTGAATATTGAGGACATTTCTAGAGTTGATGAGCTATATTTTCTTTGAATCTTCTTAGGGAGATTAAAGTAAGAATATACTGAATTTCCAGTCAGGGTGCTAGGACAAAAACTCTCATGGGAGTCTATTCATACTATATTCTATGTGAATAACACCCTTGGAGTTGTGCATAAATAAATGCAGAGACATTGGTCCCAGAGTAGATATAAACCTATTGTTCTTTTTCTGGAACCATTTCCATACTACCAATGCAATAAAGATGTGTAATTCATCCAATGAGGATACTGTTTAGCCAAAAGCTCAATCCAGCCTTGCATTATGCTGTGAAAGATTTTATATAGCAATTTTCATTTTGTGAAATGGGACTTTGGTGTGATCATTTGAGTGTCTTTAAAGTTAGTTCTTCTATTTCTTTATACAATACACATGGAGTACCTACTATATGAGGGAGCTCTGGTGGCATAGCACCTGAGGTATTTGACTGCTAACCAGAAGGCTGGAAGTTCAAACCCACCAGCCACTCAGAAGAAGGAGGATTGGACAATCTTCTTCTACAGAGATACCTCAGAAACCCAGGGAGAGGTTGCTATGAGTTGAAACTACTTAACAGCAGTAAGTTTTTTTTTTTTTTTTTAATGACAGGCACTATGTTAAGTGCAGGCAGCACTGGTGGCACAATGGTTAAAATAGTCAACTGCTAACCAGAAAATCAACTGTTTGAACTCACCAGTTGCTGTATTGGAAAAAGATGTGGTGGTCTGTTTCCATAAAGATTTACAATCTTGGAAACCCTATGGGGCAGTTCTACTTTGTCCTGTTAGGTTGGTAGGAGTTGGAATCAACTTGACAGCAGCAAATTTGGGTAATGCTAAGTGCTAGAGAGGGAATGCAGAGCTCTGGTGTCGTAGTGCCTAAGGCATTTGACCGCTAACCAGAAGGCTGGTGGTTCAAACCCATCAGCCACTCCTCGGAAGGAAGGTTGTGCAATCTACTTTCATAGTGGTAAGGCCTCAGAAACCCAAGGAGGGGTCACTATCAGTCAGGTTTGAGTTTGACTCGAAGGCAGTGAGTTTTTTAGAGAGGCAATGAGGATAAGATAGACTTCAAGGAAGACTAACATTACAATTACATAAGTAACAAAATCATCATTATTTTGAAAATACCTTCATTTCTAAGGAGAGCAAAACTGAGACCTATATGAGAGGTAAATAAATCAGAAGTGCTACACCAACTGAAAGAAGAGGCTAACTGAAATTATTAGTTTTAATTAAAAGATGATCTTTTTAGTAGAGAAGCCTTCTGTAACATGCTCTTAACTATGATGTGATGTTTTTGTTTTGTTTTGTCTTGCCAGAAGTCATATAGGTGTGTATAACAATTTTGGATTAAATTTCTAGAATATTGGTATATAAATATGTATGTATTTACATATTACAAATATACACATGTATATTTATTCATAGGTACAAATATATATATAGGTATAAGACTATGTGCACAAACACACATATAGCTCTTCTATTCACTGCTTTTCATGTTCTTCTGAAAGAACTCCCTTTTACTTCCATTGCAACTTTTCCCAGTGCCTTCAACATAGCATGAAATACTATCATAAACATAATGAATGTTAATAAGACTTATTAATTATAATTTGCTTATAAGGTGAATAGAATCCAGTTTGAAATATGATATGTCAAGAGCTCTCTTTCTGATTAAAATATTTTATTTAATTTTGACAAAACGGAGGTAAGTGAAACATCACACGATGAATCACATTGATAGCTTGTCCACAAGAGCACAGGACAAGATAATACAACTTCTGTGTGACTTTCTCCCCAAATTAACATGCAACCAGGGTATTAGAACTACTCCCATAGGATTTCCAAACCTGTAAATCTTTACCAAAGACTGACACCTCTTTCTCTCATGGAGTGGCTGCTGAGCTCATATCAACTCTTTGTTAGCAGCCAAGTGCATTAATCACTGCACCATCAGGGCTTCTTCTGTTTCCAAAGTAATTTGTTGTTGTTGTTATGTATCGTTGAGTCAGACCTGACTCATAGTGACCCCTCCTTGGGTTTCCGAGGTAGTTACTATGGAAGTAGATTGCCCCATCTTACTTCCGAGGAGTGACTCATGGGTTTGAACCTCCAGCCATCTGGTTAGCAGTCAAGTGCTTTAGGCACTATGCTACCAAAGCTCCCTCCAAAGTAATACACTTACTAAATTCTTTAGAGTCCTAAGGGAGGCTGAGTAATATCGTCTTTCTTGATAGTATTAATGCATCCCAGCTTCTTAGTCAACATAGTTAAAAACATTTAACTACAGAGAAACCCCCAGAGATTTACATAATGATTTTGTACAATTATAAGAAACCTGACTTTATGACAGAGAAATACTCAAACAAAGCTATTTCAACTCCCTCAGCATTTACAAAGACATTTTCAAAAATTACCATGATAATTTGACTCTATGTTGTTCAAGTTATGTAAGTAAAATACATGAGTCACAGATACAGGGCTATAAAGTTAGCACAAAAACTTGCTCAATCAGTTTATGATATATATGAGAAAAGTGGGGCTAAGGGAGGTTAAGTGAGAAAATAAGTCATGGATATATTATAAATAGAATTCGAAAATTTATGGTAAGGCTATTTGGAGAAAGTGGAGCAAACTTGGCCTGTTCTATTTTGGCTCATAGGAGGTCATCTTAACTTTAAGCATCCCATGAGACCTAAATTTATTTTTACAGCTAGAAGACACCTTGTTGAGCCCTTTGAAAGAAATTAATTTGCCAAAGGCTTAAATTGCAGAAGTTCAGATTCTTGGAAAACAGTGAGAATCATCAATTTGTTTATCCATATCTAAAGGGACTGTTTAGTATTCTGACTATATGGCTTTATGGGCTCTCTGCCTTATTTGATATGCTCCATAAGTGAAACTCATCAAACTTTCCCTTAGAAAGGTCCTTTCAAGGCCTTCCTGCACCTTTTGTTTTTAGACTTTTTTTTTCTTTTGACTCAGTAGCCATCACTTGTTTGCAGTAGGTAATTATTCTTTATTTTTTTATACTTAAGATAGAAAATTGCCAAGAAAATTATTGGTACCTACCATTATTTCCTCATTTCTCTTCAAAATATTTTTTTCTTTGTCTTATAACCATCTATCATTTCTACTATTTTCCCTCAAGTCTCTCTTTCACCTTCCTAACAATTTATTTATTAGAAAACCTAACATAGAGCATTTTAAATAATATATTGTTTATAAGTTTGGAGAAATTCTAAGAAATTTCACTTAATGACAGATTTTTGAACACTGACAATTATACAAATGATTTAAACTATTAATTCTCTAACATTTTTAATAGATAGAAAATAATGACATATTCCATAATATTTGTCTTCTTTCAGGATGGTTTTAGAATAAAAAATGATATATATTTATTAAAATATTAAATGTATTATCTACTGCTGCCATAACAAAGAGAAGCAACTTGGTGGCTTAAAACAATACAATTTGTTATTTTACACTTTTGTAGGTTAGTTCAACACAGATCTCACCAGATCAAAGTCATGGTGTCAGCAGGGTTATGTTTCTTTCTGAACAATCTAGAGGAAAATCTCTTTCCCTGCCTTTTCCAGCTTCTAGAGGCTGTCTGTGTTCCTTGGACTATGGTGCCCTTCCTCCATGTTCAAAGTCAATAATGACATCAGTTGCTCACATGCACCGCTCTGACCTTCTATCATAGTCACATCTCCACCTTATTCTTCTGCCTTCCTCTTCCGCTTTTAAGGATGGGCCCTTGTGGTTACATTGGACCTACTCAAGTAACCCAGTATAATCTCTTCATCTCAAAGTCCTTAACTTTGTCACATTTACAATTTTTTTTTTTCTATGTAAGCTTACATATTCACAGATTCTGAGGATCAAGAAATCAAGATATAAACATCATTGAAGGCTGTTATTCTGCCTACACAAAAGAATTCAGTTGAGTGCTTTTTCTATAAATCATATTAAAATCATCCAAGTTCTTATTAAATTCATCTATTACTTTGTATAGGATACATTTTCTTTAAATTAGTTTATGATAATAAAAGAGCAATTGACTTCAGAACATAATCTTTGTTTTGAATCACAGTTAACTATTTCATTAACCTCCAGCCCTCTGGAAAGTGACAGGAAAGTATACGATTTTAGGGGTAGGTCTTATATACAAAAAGAATGTCTAATGGGAAAAAAAAGTGAATATTTATTTAATTCACATGGTCAAATCAAGAAACTCTCCCCATGCCTGGAGCAACAGAGAAAGAAAAAAAGTTAGAAATAGGAGGAGGAAATGGAATGTATGGTTAATTTCCTCCATGAACAACAATTTCCTTTTCCATGAGTCCAGAAGAACTGGATAATATCCAGCTAAAATGACTCAACATATCAATCAAAGATTTCATAGAAGTTTCCTGATCAAAAGAGGGGAAATGCATGAGAGAATTTCATATTTTCATAGAATCCAGATTTTCTAAAGCCATGAAAGTTTAACGAACCACAAAATCTATTGTCCTGAGATAGTCTTTAACCTTAAAGCAAAAATATCTGAAACCCAAACAATTGTCTAGCTTAACTAGTAAAGACTGTCTGTCTTGAGTATTAGGGTCTTTTAAGAGTTATCTATATAGAATCTAATTAATGACAACAATTTAAAAGATTAGATTGGAAATAAAGAGAATGCTGACTTTATGTTAATGAGGAAGGAACAAATCAGAAAAAGAGAGTGAGAATTGATTCACAACTCGAAGAATGTGATCACTATCACTGAATTGTACATACAGAAACTATCGAATAGGTGTATGGTCTGCTGTGTATATTTTCAACAACAAGAGAAAAAGGAATTGACATAAATCTATGTTGGAGTGTGAGTCTTTGCATGGATTAATTATAACCATGAAAAATGAATGATATAATAGTTACAGTGTCTTCATACTTGATACTGTATTGAAAGAATCTGCACAAGTTATGCATTTCTTCCCTAAATTTTGGTTATGCTAGACTGACATACCCATTGCCATAGAGTTGATTCCAGCTCATAGTGACGCACATTGCATTTACAAGCGTGTAAATCTTTACAGAAGTAGATTGCTTCATCTTCCTCCCATGGAGCAGCGGATGGGTTTTGAATCACCAACCATCTGGTTAGCAGCCAAATGCTTTACCCACTACCCCACTAGAGCGGAATTAACTTACTACTCAGATTTTCTCAAATGGCCTCATATACACTAAAACAAACTATGGTTGAGAATAATAATCATTTGTGACATAAAAAAATTAAATGAAATTCCAATTTCAGTGACCATAAATCAAGCCTTATTGAAACACAGCCTGATCATTCCTTTACGTATTATCTCTGACTGCTTTCACACTACACTGGCAGAGTTGAGTAGTTGCAACAGAGACCATATGACCCATGGAGTAAAAGATATTTACTATCTAGCTTTTACAATAAAATTTTCTGACCCTGTACTAAAATAAAACTATTATTTTTATTGTTAAATATCTGGAAAATGTGAGAATAAAGAGACAGTTTAGAATAATTACAATTGCTGGTACTCAACTAAAACGCAATTTCACATTGTGAGAAGAATGATTAGAAATTATTTTAAGAAAAAATATATTTTAAAGTAAAAACAAAATAAGCATAGATTTTAATTATGACAATTTCAGTAAGTAAATGTAAGTAAGTTGAATCAACTCTGTGTTTTAGATTCCAGAATTTAGTTCTTCCTAGACATTGCCAGTGTTAGGCAATAGAATTTGTAACAAACTCTTGCCAAAGAAAAAGAAAAAAAAAATCTTCAAACAAAATATTAGAATAATTAGATGTTTCTTGGAGTCAGCTGTGTCAGACTGTCCCCAGTCAGTACTACATAAATCCAAGTAAATAGGCAGATCTGAGCAGTGTATTTTCTCGTAAAGAAAATTCTTTTTAACAGTAACATAAACACTGTTGCAATTTGTTACAGTCAAGGTTTGGCTTTTAAGTTTAAATGGATATTGCACAATTTTAAACCTTAGAGTTGAAATTGAACACCCTAACATCAGAAAGCTTGAACACATATTTTATTTGATGCTACTTTTCCTGCAGTTAATAGAGCAAGTATGGAAATGCTCTACATAGCCAACCCATATCTAGCAAAGCCTCTGCATAGAAATGAGGTCTTGTTTGCCAAATAGCACCTATGGTATTCATAGGCAAGCCCACAAAGAACATTTAGATTTGCTCAGGGTTTCAGTCAAAAGGATGGGTTGAATCATAACAGATGATCTGCATTTAACAAGCTTCATTCTGAAAATAGATTTGGCTACTAAGATACTAAATAATTAATTTTATATCTATACAAGGTATAACCACATGTAAGTAACATTTGAAAGATTTCGAAGGGAAGCTGGAGGAGATAACGTATTATAATCAAGTGTGCAAACACCTGGAGTTAGAAAACCAAAAGGGAAGAACATGCTTTGCTTTTCTCAAGCTGAAAAGTTTTGAAGAAAATTTTCAAGCCTTGAGTTGCAATATTGAAGGATTTGATGGGCAAAATATTGAATGATGCAGGCAGCATTCAAAGAAGATGGAGGAAATACACAGAGTCACTGTATCAAAAAGAATAGATCAATGTCCAACTATTTCAGGAGGTAGCATATGATCAAGAACAAATGGAATTGAAGGCAAAAGTCAAAGCTTCACTGAAGAAATTGGAGAAAAACAAACCTCCAGGAACTGAAGACATATCCACTGAGATGTTTTAACAAACACATGCAGCACTGGAAGCACTTACTCCTTTATGCAAAGATATTTGGAAGATAGCTACCTGGCCAACTGACTGGAAGAAATCAATATTTGTGCCCATTCCAAAGGAAGGTAATCCAACAGAATTTGGAAATTATTGAACAATATCATTAATACACATGCATGTTAAATCTTGCTGAAGATAATTCCAAAATGGTTGCAGCAGTATATTGACAAGGAACTTCCAGAAATGCAAGCTGAATTTAGAAGAGGACGTGGGATGAGAGATATCATTCCTGATGACAGAGTGATCTTGGCTGAAACCAAAGGATACCAGAAAAATGTTTACCTGTGTTTCATTTACTGTGCAAAGATATTCTATGGTGTGAATCATAACAAATTATGGACAACATTACAAAGAACGGGAATTCCATAACACTTAATTGTGCTCTTGAGTAACCTGTACCTAGACCAAAAGACTGTCATTCAAACAGAACCATGGGATACTGCATGGTTTAAAATCAGGAAGGGTGTACATCAGGGCTGTGTTCTTTCACCATACTTATTGAATCTGTATGCTGAGCAAATAATCCAAGAACCTGGACCATATGGAGAAGAACATTGACATCAGGATTGTGGGAAGAATCATTAACAACCTGCAACATGAGGATGACACAACCTTGTTTGCTGAAAGTGAAGATGACTTGAAACATTGATGAAGATCAAAGACTGCAGTCTTCAATATGGATTATACCTCAAAATAAAGAAAAGAAAAATCCTCACAACCAGACCAATAAGCAATATCATAATAAATGGAGAAAAGATTGACATTGTCAGGGATTTAATTTACTTAAATCTATAGTCAACATCCATGAAAGCAGCAGTCAGGAAATCGGTTGTCATACTGCATTGGGCAAATCTGCTCCAAAACACCTCTATAAAGTCTTAAGAAGGAATGATGTCACTTTGAAGATTAAGGTGTGACTGACCAAAGCCATGGTATTTTCAATCACCTCACATGCATGTGAAAGCCGGAGAATGAACAGGGAAGACCAAGAAGAGTTGATGCATTCCAATTGTGATATCAGCAAAGAATACAGTTAGAGGAATGAAAAAAAATAAAAAATAAAAAAAAAAAAAAACTGTTCTGGGAGATATGCAGCAGGAATACTCCTTGGAAGTGAGAATGGTCATACTTCATCTCACCTACTTTGGTCATGTTGTAAGAAGGGATCATTCCCTGGAAAAGGATATCATGCTCAGAAAAGTAGAGAGTGAGTGAAGAAGGGGAAGACCTTTATTGAGGAGGTTTGACACAGTGACTGCAATGATGGGCTCAAGCATTGCAAGTATCATGAGGATGGCACAAGATCAGGCAGTGTTTCATTCTTTTGTCTATATGTTCTCATGTGTCAGATCTGACTGGATAGGCCTTAACAACAGCAACAACAAGCTCTAACTGCCATGGGCTTTACTGTCCAAGTAAGCTTCTCTTTTCAGTAGTGATGTAAAGTTTTCCATGTACCATGTCACTCTTCTTGCTGTTGTTAGCTGCCATGCAGTTAGCCTCCTTGACTCATGGCAACCCCATGGGACTGAACAGAACTGCTCAGTCAGGTTTCCTTGGCTGTAATCTTTACAGAAGCTGTTCTCCAGGTCTTTGTTCTGTTTGTCGCTGGGAGGATTTGAACTACCAGCCTTTAGGTTAACAGTCAACAGAAACTGCTTGTGCCACTCAGACTCCTCTCAATTAGCCAGAAACCCACTGCTCTGGAACCAATTCTGATTCCTGGTGACACTATAGGACAGAATAGAACAGCACCATAGGGTTTCCACAGCTGTAATATTCATGGAAGCATACTGCCATATCTTTCTCTTATGGAGCGGCTTGTGGATTTGAACCACCAACTTTCTGTTAGCAGCAAAGAGCTTTAACCACTGTGCCACTGGAGCGCCTTTCCAATTCACTATAGTAAGAATTATATTACTTGATCATTTCTGATAACTAAACTAACCATTGTAAAGTGGACTAGAAATTTTAGACTACAGAAACAAAGATTGATTATTTTTAATTTTCAAAATTTAATTGTGTTGAATTACTATTTTACTAATTTACTAAAATATAACTATATTGCATTTTAAATCTCTTTGATAGTGCTTGTCATCAGTCTACTCCCATAGTGATACCACCTTGGAAACCCAAGGAGGGGTCGCTATGAGTCAGGTCCAACTAGACAGCACATAACAACAACAACAACAACAACATCAGTCTCATACACACTCCTGTTCTTTGCTTTGATAGGAAAGGACCATGTGTGAATTCTGCTTTATAAACAATTTCCTTTCCTGTACTTCAAATTATGCAGAAGTTTGCTATGAGTCAGAGCTAATTCAAAGGCACCTAACAATTGTTGTTGTTGTTGTTGTTATATGCCGTCGAGTCGGCCCCGACTCATAGCCACCCCTCCTTGGGTTTCCGAGGCAGTATCACTACGGAAGTAGGATTGCCCAACCTTCCTTCCGAGGAGTGGCTGGTGGGTTTGAACCGCCAGCCTTCTGGTTAGCAGTCCTTACAATTACAGCAAGTTAATTAAGTTAACCAGATTTTCTAAACGTTCAACTGTCCAAAGACAGAATTTTATCTTGTGCTTATTTCTTTTCTTTTTTTAAAGTACAGTATGCATTTTTTGTAGATTGATGTCCTTATGAAAAGAAAAAGGACATAAAAAGAATGTCTTCATATTTATCCATAACTAGAAAAGACGAATCAAAGTACTTTGGTGAAACCCTTCATTCTTTCAGAAATAAATATGGAATTTATACTTTGGCAAAGATAAAAATAGTTGGATAATTATAAGTCTTAAATGTTAAGTAATAAATGACTTGTGTTTTAAGCATCTCAAAAATGAACAATGTCCAATTTTAGAAGGTTTCATATATGACTTTTTCTCTGTTTACAAGGAAGATTTTTTCTTCTCTATTTTCCAGGCTGACTGGCATGAACCTTCCTTCTCCTGTTATCAGTAGCAAGAACTGGTTACGACTCCATTTCACATCTGACAGTAACCATCGACGCAAAGGATTTAATGCTCAGTTTCAAGGTAAGAATGGTATACTTTACAAGAAAAGACCATTTGGTCCTGAAATTTTTAGGATTCTTTTCTTGAGGCTTGCACAAGACATGTCAGCTTGAAAATATCTTCTATCCCTTATATAAATAGGTAACTTTGGAAATGATGTAGGTAAAACATAAAAACTTACTAGTAAATCTTTATTACTGTGACAATGAGCAGTAAATTCTCTTAGTTTCCCTGAACTTTACTAAGTTTTAATCAGTAAATATATATCAGCATTATTATCAATCTATGCACCTAACCAGAAAATATCCAAAAGCTTCTGTTGAGCTCTGGTAGCATAGTGCCTAAGGCACTTGACTGCTCACCAGAAGGCTGGCGGTTCAAACCCACCAGCCACTCCTCGGAAGGAAGGTTGGGCAATCCTACTTCCGTAGTGATACTGCCTCGGAAACCCAAGGAGGGGTCGCTATGAGTCAGGGCTGACTCCACGGCAAACAACAACAACAAGAATAGTATAGAGCATAGGTTTTATGGGGAGCTCTGGTAGCATAGTGCCTAAGGAACTTGACTGCTAACCAGAAGGCTGGTGGTTCAAACCCACCAGCCACTCCTAGAAGGAAGATGGGGCATTCTACTTCCGTAGTCATACTGCCTCGGAAACCCAAGGAGGGGTCGCTATGAATTGGGTCTGACTCCACGGCACGTAACAACAACAACAACATGGTATTTCTATACACAGCTTGTTAGGGAAGTGCCATACCATTTTCCACACTGGTTGCACCATTTTCAGTCCCATCAAGAGTGTATAAGAGTTCCAGTCTCTTTACATCCTCACAACAATTTTTATTTTCTGATTTTTTTTTTTTTTAAACTTTGCTATACTGCAGTGGTGAGATGGTATCTCATTATTGTTTTGTTTTCATCTCCTTCATGTGTTTGTTGGCTGCATGAATGTATTCTTTGGTGAAATGTGTGCTTCTGTCCTCCATCTATTTTTTAATAGGCTTGTTTGTCTTTTTGTTGTTAATGTGTTGACATTTTCTATAAATTTTAGAGATTATGTCCTTGTCTAATTTTTTTTTTTCCTAATCAGTTCTTTTTTTACCCTTTTGGTGAAATCTTTTTATGCACATAAGATAATTTTTGGAGGTACTAGTCATTGATTTTATTTTCTGGAATGTGTACATTTTTAGTTATGTTTGATAGTGCATTTATGCCATGTATTAAACCTTTAAGTTTGTCCTTTTTTTCTCTTTGATGATTATAATTTTAGGCTTTTGATCCATCTTGTCTTTGATCCATCTTGAATTTATTTTTGTATATGATGTAATATGTATTCCCTATTTCATTTTTTTTTGCAAATGGATATCTAGTTTTGTTACCACAATTTGTTAAAGAGACACTCTTCCCCATTTAATGTGTTTCAGCCCTTTGTCAAAGATCAGCTGCCCATTGAACAGATTTATTTCTGGGATCTTAATTATTTTCTTTTGATCTATGTGGCTTTCATTATACCAGTAGCAGGCTTTTTTAACTACCGTGGTTGTGTAATAGGTTTTGAGATCCAGAAGTGTGAGGTCTCTACTTTGATCTTCTTTAGTAGTGTTTTACTTATCTGAGGTCTTCTCCTTTCCATATAAAGCTGGTGATTAATTTTTCAATTTCTTTAAAGAACAATGAAGGAATCTGGATCAGAATTGCATTGTATCTGTAGAACGTTTTGGGTAGTATTGACATTTTCACAATGTTAAGTCTTCAAATCCATTAACATGGTATATACTTTCATTTATGTAGGTCTCTTTCAGTATTTGGTAGTTTTCTTTATGCAGTTCTTTTGTGTCTTTGTTATATTTATAAATTGAACAGGTCATAAAACAACTCCTATACAATAACAACAACAAAAGTTCTGGCCAAGATGGCTTCACTGTGATTCCTACCAGGCATTTAGAGTAATTCCACCAATTCTACTAAAATTATTCCAGAAAGTAGAAAAGGAGGGAATACATCCAAATTCATTTATGTATTGAGCTTAAGCTTATTTCCAAAGCTAGGCAAAGACAGCACTAAAAAAGAAAACTTTAAACCAATGTACCTCATGAAAATAAACTAAAAAAATTCTCAACAGAATCCAAGCCAATAAAATTGAATACCATATCGACAAAATAATATATCATGACCAGGTGGGATTCATAACAGGTATGTGGGAATTGTTCAACATTAGAAAAATGATCACCATAATCTACCATATAAATAGAATAAAGTAGAAGAACCACATGATTATGATTATATCAACCAATAGAGAAAAGGCATTTGACTAAATCTAACTACCATTCTTGATAAAAAGCACTAAACAAAATAGGAAGAGAAAGGAAATTCCTCAACATAATTAAGGGCAAAACCAATGACCAACATTAGTCTCAATAGAGAGAAACTGAAAGTGTTCCCTTTACAAATGGGTATGAGAAGGATGCTTTTATACCACCGCTCTTATTCAATATTGTGTTTAGAAGTCCTAGCCAGAGCGATAAGGCAAGAAAGGGAAACAAAAGGAATCAAATATGGCAAAAAAGGAGTAAAAATATCTTCCTTTGCAGATGATGTTGTTGTTGTTAGGTGCTGTCGAGTTGTCTCTGACCCATAGTGCCCCAATGCACAGCAGAGAGAAACGCTGACTGGTCTTGTGCCAGCCTTGCAGATGATATAATCTTATAAACAGAAAATTCCAAAGTCTCAGGAGTAAAATTGTTGAACAGTTTGAAAGACTCAACGAAGTGGCAGGGTACAAGATAAACATACAAAAAATAAATCAGATACCTTTACACTAATGAAGAGAACTCTAAAAATGAAGTCAAGAAAACAATACCATTTGCAATAGCCACCAAACTGGTGAAGTACTTAGGAATAAATGTAACAAAAATATATCATCAGGAGCATTGTGTATTTCATAATTCTTTGTGATGTTACCATTAAATTCCCAACTGTTGCATTGTGAGAAATTGCAGTCAATGTCATAAGACAAAGTGTATGTGAGCTACTGTATGGAAAGTCAATAAGCTCTGTAAACTTTCACTCAAATCACAATAAAATTAAAAAAAAAAAAAACCCACCTTTATTCCCTTAGATGGCAAATACACTGCCCTGAAATTTGACTCTCTTTATAGGAGCCTTAATATTTTTTTTCACTTTTTCTGGGCCTTCCTTTCTTAGACCTGCCCTTACCTGCCTTTATCTTTTAAGGCCATGTACTCTAAATAACGTTGTTGTTGTTGTTTTGTCCTCGAGTGGGACCCGACTCATAGTGACCCCTTCTTGGGTTTCCGAGGCAGTATCACTACGGAAGAAGATTGCCCAACCTTCCTTCTGAGGAGTGGCTAGTGGGTTTGAACCACTAGCCTTCTGGTTAACGGTCAAATGCCTTAGGCACTACGCTACGAAACTCCTCTAAATAACATAATAAAATAACCTCAGTAAAGCATATTAGTGGTGTGAGGGGGAGGGGAGGAAGGTTACATGAGGACATAGTATACTGAGTAAGAAAGACACGGCAGTCCTGTGAAAAATTCTACCTGAGGTTTCTCTATAATAATTACACATTTATTTACCAATGCTTTAAATAGTCATCATTCAATGCTTAGAATGCCAATTGACTGATCATGTAGTTAGTTGGAATCTCTGAGTGGTACAAATAGTTAATGAGCTCTGCTGCTAGGTGACAGGTTAGAGGTCCAAGTTTACCCAGAGTTGCCTGGGAAGAAAGGCCTAGTAATTTACTTCTTAAAAACCTGCTGTGGAAAACCCTATGGAACAAAATTCTACACCTACACACATGGGTTCGTCATGAGTCAGCATCACCTGGACAGCAAATGTTAATGATGAATAGCTACCTACTTAGATTTATGCAGTTATTCCTAAACAATTCAATTATTTTATCCAAGAACCCTCATTACTAATTGGCACTGAGCTACAGAAAAATGTCTAAGTCTTTCCCCTCAAGCCTGATCAGTGTATTGATCAGGGATTAAAGACGTATAAAACTGTTGTTGTTGTTATGTACCGTCGAGTCAGCGACCCCTCCTTGGGTTTCCGAGGCAGTATCACTACAGACGTAGGATTGCCCAACCTTACTTCCGAGGAGTGGCCGGTGGGTTTGAACCACCAACCTTCTGGTTAGCAGTCAAGTGCCTTAGGCACTATGCTACCAGAGCTCCTAGACAAAGATGTATACAGAGAGAGTCAAATCTGAAAATCTTCCAAATCAGTAGATACAAGAAAAATATTGCTTAGTAGAAAATTGTAATATCTTATTCACAGTAGGCTAATGATTTTAAAACATAAATACATGCAATTATAAAGGTCAATAGATAATTTTGCACATAAGTCTAAGGATGTAAAATAGTGTGAAGGAAGGATAAACATTACTTAACACTAATGTATTAGAAAACATCTTGAGACTGATTTTCCAAATCAATTTCAAGATAAGAGGGTGTGATGAAGCTGTCAATGTTTTTAAATTAGAACATGCCTCCATTTAACAGGAAGCATCATGCTTAAGGCCATATGCAGGCACACCATGTATGGAAGGTTGGATTCAGTTCTGGATATCATGCTTTTAAAAGGCAAATTGACCAAATGGAGAACTATCAGAATGGTGACATGAAACATTTGAACACTTAAAAGGAGCATCATAAAAGCTATGTAAAAAAGAATTACTTTTATTTTTCTGGTTCTAGAGGGCAGAACTATCACCAATGAAGGGAAGCCACAGGGTAACTGCTTTTACTGATGCTGAGGTAACATCTAATTCAGTTAAACAACCTGAGGCAATTAGAAAGCAGGAGACAGAGCAACACTTTAGGATGTGGCTGAATTCTCTATTCCACTGATCATTAATAACTAGCAGACTTCTGTCTTTCTGCAACTGGGAGGCCTCTAGATTATTCGTTCTGAGGCAAACAAATGTCTCTGTCATATGAGGAAAGTGTAGTAATCATTTAAATCTTCCTCTTTTTCTGCACCTAGATTGAATGTCAGAAAGCCCTGATTTGTACTGGTACTATCATTAAAAACAAACAAACAAACAAACAAAAAAAAACTATTGTTATTGCCAACAAAATTGCAAAAAAGGAAAATATAAGTAGAAGAACATTCTAGGAAAACAACAGGAACAACAATAATAATAGTGGTGAAAATTTATAGTGTTTATCAAGTGCTACTTTGCTATCATCTTAAATATTCTGGCAAAGTACCTTAGTCTCAGATTATTCATAAACCAAAAGGAAGCTCTGGTGGCATAGTGCCTAAAGTATTTGACTGCTAACCAGAAGTATAGCAGTTCAAACCCACCAGCCACTCCTCTGAAGGATGACTGAGCAATCTATTTCTGTAAAGATACCGCCTTGGAAACCCAAGGAAGGGTTGCTGAATCTTGGATTATTCGTAGGAGGAGGGAAATATTTTAAAGGAAAATATTTCTATGTTTACTGCCATTTTGACATTATTGTAGTCATATTTATTATTCTGGATCACTCTTGTTGTTGTTGTTGTTATGTGCCGTCGAGTCAGCCCTGACTCATAGCGACCCCTCCTTGGGTTTCCGAGGCAGTATCACTACGGAAGTAGATTGCCCAACCTTCCTTCCGAGGAGTGGCTGGTGGATCACTCCTAAGAATATAAAAATTCCATCAGTGTTACTTTGAGTAAAAATGATTGCATATTATTTAAAATTACCATGAGAAACTTTGTAGTCCCTTTGTAGCCCTCTGGTGGTACCTGTCAATGAGAAACACTGCTTTGTTATCCCAAAGACAGATGCATGAAGAGAATTTTTATGACTTCTGAAAGCAAAGAATACATTCTTTTAGCTTGGTGCTTTTCTTGGTCAAATAAACAACTCCTAGCGCAAACTATTCTTTCTTCTGTTCCGTTATATTTTTCACTTTCATCTTCAAATTCTTTAGTCCCTGAATCTTGCACTTTCTTCTTCCATTTTTACCTCTTCAATCATATAATCAAGTTATGCCAAAGTAGCAGCAAGGTTTACTGACATATAAAACTGCTCTAAAGTTGCTATTCTGAAAATACATTAACTTTTAAAATATCCTTGTGTACAAAAGAAGTACAACAAAAGCCATTTGATATGTTTGCAATTATTGCTACATATATTGAGCTTTCACTGAGTGACAGATTTATATATGACACATTATTTGTTTAAATCAGCTGAAAATTGAACCCATTCTTTGTCACCTATATCTTTAATCATAATTAAATAAGTGGCTTGTTAGAACAATCTATCATCTAGACATTTTCAAAGTCTACAAGATGAATTTTTAAAATATGTATGTGTAGGGAGCTCTGATAGTGTAGTGCCTAAGGCACTGGACTGCTAACCAGAAGGCTGGTGGTTCAAACCCACCAGCCACTCCTGGGAAGGAAGATGGGGCAACCTACTTCCGTAGTGATACTGCCTCAGAAACCCAAGGAGGGGTCTCTATGACGCTATGAGTCGGGTCCACAACAAAGATCTATATTTAAATCTTGAACCATGAGAACCTTTTTACTACTAAACCATAAATATCGAACACCACTTTTACATATGTACATCTGACTATTATAAAAACACTACTTTCACAAAATGAAATATCCATTGATTTCTGTAACTGATAAACAATTTTGAAAATGTTGTAATAAAATTCCAGTTTATATTGAGAACACCCATGTCATAAATAAGGAGAAATCTTGAGTATGGCTTTAAAACTTTTGTTGACACAAATAATTAGTTTGCTTTTTAGTTCATACTTTTATACAGCTATTGATTATCCTTTTTATTTAAAATGAAGATGTATAAAATGAAGACTTTTTATAGTATTAAAAATGTGCTTTGGATAATTGAAAGCTTCAACTTCAATTTCCTATATTAAATCAAATTTGGGTAAATCTTCCCCATTCTTTAATGTTCATGTTATCTGCAACATCAGATAAAGTTGCAAAAGCTCTATGTAAGAGATGGCTTGCAGCACCCTAGAACCTTTTCTAAGTGTTAATACAATAAAATTCTTAGGAGAAAGCACCTTTTTTTTTATTCTCTTGAGAACAAAATCAAAACCAAACCAAACTCACTGCCGTCGAGTCATTTCTGACTCATAGTGACCCCTCCTTGGGTTTTCAAGATGATATCCCTGTGGAAGCAGATTGCCCAATCTTTCTTCCAAGGAGTGGTTGGTGCATTTGAACTGCCAGTCTTCTAGTTATCAGTCAAATGCCTTAGGCACTAATAGTAAAATCCATTATCTGTCAACTAGAAGGTGCTCAATTAATATTTGTTGAAGAAATGAAGGAAATCAGCTGTTTATACTCTTTCCATGTCTTCATGGTCACTAATCTGCAGAACAAGTTAAAAACTTTTAGATGGATGTTTTGTATATTATTTATGACTTTTGACATTATTTAATCTCTTCTGTCAAGATGGATGGATGCAATTTGGAGATAACTCGACACCTAACAACAACTATCAAGGGAACATATTAAGTAGACATGGACAAGTACAGTATTCTTTCAATCAAAAGGAATTAATGAAATATAATATTATAACTTTTAAGTAACTATTAAAACCTATAAAACTCTAGTTAAAATGTTTTAATAAATATAAATCCTTCAATAAAATCAGAAATACAAAATCATTTTCCCTAAATACAATCTTATATTTCCATGAAGCTGCTCACACTTGACCACAATTTATTCATTTAGCACTTATTAGTAGTAAATATCCCTTCTACCTTCTGAGTCTTACTCTCTTATGATATAAAATAAGAATCATATCTATCTCACAGAATAATTATAGATATCTAATAAATTTTTTAAGTGTGGCAAGTGCTTTGTAAATTGTACTGAGTTGTAAGTGGATTCATCATCCACTGGTAAGCTTTCCCTGTGGTTAATAACTTCCTTGCCATAATTAACTAAAATGAAAACCTTAACATTCTAAATTTTAACAAAAAAAAAATAGAATGCAAAAATGAGCAGTATATTCTCTTACAGTGTTGCCAGAAAACTGAATAGGTGCAACTCCTTTGGAAAATTGTTTTAATATAAAGTTGACATAGCATTCTGCAAAATAAATTGCCCTCAAGTCAATTTTGATTCATGGAGACTACAAGTGTGTCAGACTGCACTATGCTCCTTAGGTTTTCCAGTGGCTGATTTTTGAGGAGTAAATTGACAGATCTTTCTTCTGATGTGCCTCTGGGTAGACTCAAACTTTTAATACCATGTTAACCATTTGCATTACCCAGGGACACCAGACATTCATGTAGTTGTTGTCGTTAGGTGTTGTCAAGTTGTCTCCAACTCATAGCAACCCTATGTACAACAGATCAAAACACTGCCTGGTCCTGTGCCAGCCAGCCTAATGATTCCTGCTATACCTGAGCTCATTGTTGCAGCCACTGTCAACCCATCTTGTCAAGGGCCTTCCCCTTTCTTGTTGACACTCCACTTTATCAAGCATGATATTCTTCTCCAGGGAATGGTTCCTTCTGGCAACATGACCAAAGTAGGTCAGAAGTCTGGCCATTCTCATTTCCAAGGAGAATTCTGACTGTACTTCTTCCAGGACAGATCTGTTGGTTCTTTTAGCAGTCCAGTCAGTATTCTTCTCAAACACCACAATTCAAAAGCATCAACTCTTCTTCTGTCTTCCTTATTCATTGGCCAGCTCTCACATGCATAAGAGGTGATTGAAAATACCATGGTTTAGGTTAGGCGCACATTAGTCTTCAAGGAGACATCTTTGCTCTTCATCACTTGAGAGAGGTCTTTTGCAGCAGATTTGCCCAATGCAATATGCTGTCTGATGTTTTGACTGCTGCTTCCATTGGTGTTAATTGTAGAACCAAGTAATATGAAGTCTTTGACAACTTCAATCTTTTCTCCATTTGTCATGATGTGCTGCTTATAGGTCCAATTCTGATGATTTTTGTTTTCTTTATATTGAGGTTTAATCCATACCTCAGACTGTAGTCCGATCTTCATCAGCAAGTGCTTCAAGTCATCCTAATTTTCAACAAGGAAAGTTGTGTCATCTGCATATTGCAGGTTGTTAATGAGTCTTTCTTCAATCCTGATGCCACGTTCTTCTTCACATAATCCAGCTTCTCAGATTATTTGTCCAGCATACAAATTGAATAAGTAAGGTGAAAGGATAGAACTCTGACACATTCTCTTCTTGATTTTAAACTATAAAGTATCCCCTTTTTCTGCTAGAGCAATGCCTCCTGATCTATGTAAAGGTTCTTCATTAGCACAATTAAGTGTTTTGGAATTCCCATTCTTCTCAATGTTGTCCATAATTTGTTATGATCCACATAATTGAATGCTTTTGCATTGTGAATAAAACATAAGGAGAAATCTTTCAGTCAAATCCCTTAGGCACTTCTCCAGCAGAGCTCCCATGGAAACCAGTAATCCCACTCTGAGTATATACCCACATAAATGTATACATGGTCAACAAAAGATATGTACAAAGAATTTTCATAGATGCTTTATTCATAATGATCAAAACCTAAAATTAACCTTAATGTCCCAAAATAGTAGAACAAATAAGGAAGTTATGCCTATTCATATAATAGAATATTAAGCAAAAATGAAAAAAGTTAAGTATTTCTACCTGAAACAGCATAGGTGAATCCATGGACACAGTATGTAATGACAGAAGCTACATACAAAAACATTCATACTGTATTGTCCATTTATATGAAATTCAATAATATACAAAACTAAATAATTATTTGGGTGATTGTTAGTAAAAAGAGTATTTTACTGTGTGTGAATAAACCCAAACCCACTGCCGTTGAGTCAGACCTGACTCATTGTGACCACTCCTTGGGTTTTTAAGGCTATATCATTACAGAAGTAGATTGTCCAACCTTCCTTCTGAGGAGTGGCTGGTGGGTTTGAACCTCCAGCCTTCTGGTTAACAGTCAAATGCCTTAGGCATTATGCCACCAGAGCTCCCTGTGTGTGTGTGTGTGTGTGTGTGTGTGTGTAAAACTTCAATTAAAAATGTATTTAAAAATCTGGTCAGAAAAATCTCTTTCTGTAAGAAGAGTAAGTTTTTTTTGGAATTTGTCTCAAACATGAACAGAGAAATACATGTAAAGAACCCCTACCCAGTGTCATGGTGTTGTTATTGAATGTCAAAATTGTGGTGCAGTGGTTAAGGCATTAGGCTGCTAACCAAAAAGTAAGCAGTTCACATCTACCAGCCACTCAATGGGAGAAAGATGAGGCAATCTGCTTCTGTAAAGATTTACAGCTTTGGAAACCCTTTGGGGTAGTTCTACACTGTCTTATAGGGTTGATACAAATAGAAATTGGCGTGATGCCAATGGGTCTCTACCACACAAAATAAGGGAGATAACGAATGATATACATAACATCACATAGCTTTTAAATGATAGACTCTGTCCTCCCTGTCCAATGCCATCTTTTCCCACACTATGTTCACCATTGATTTGTTGTTCCAGTTATTTATAATCAGAACATATTTCTTATGTGTTGTAATTCCTTCTTGTAAAATTGAAATCCCAATAAAAGGGACAACACTTTATTCAGTTATAATTCCCATTCTACTTTGTCTATTTTCTCAGCTTAGTCTCTTCAAACAGAAAAGTGATGTTATTGTTGTTACTATTAGGTGCCAACTCATAACAATCCTATGGACAACAGAACAAAACACTGACCAGTCCTGCACCAGCTTCACAATCCTTGCTGTGCCTGATCCCATTATTGCAGCCACTCTGTCATTCTGTCTCGTTCAGGGTCTTCCCCTCTTTTGCTGACCCTCTACTTCACCAAGCATGATATCCTTCTCTAGGGAATGGTCACTTCTGACAACATGACCAAAGTAGGTGAGATGAAGTCTGGCCTTTCTCACTTACAAGAAACATTCTGGCTGCATTTCTTCCAGGACAGATTTGTTAGTTCTGGAAGCCCATGGTACTTTTTATATTCTTTGCCAACACCACAACTCAAAAGTATCAACTCCTCTTCAGTGGTCTTTCTTATTCTTTGTCCAGCTTTCATATATATATGAGGCAATGGAAAACACCATGGCTTGGGTTTAGCGGACCTTAGTTTTCAAGGAGACATCTTTGCTCTTTAGCACTTTAAAGAGGTCTTTTGCAGCAGATTTGCCCAGTGCAATAAGTTGTCTTATTTCTTGACTGCTGCTTCCTTTGGGGTTGATTGTTTAACCAAGTAATATGAAATCTTTGACAATTTCAGTCTTCCATCCATTTATCATGATGCTGCTTATTGGTACAATTGTGTGGATTTTTTTTGTTTTTTATGTTGAGGTGTGACCCATACTGTAATCTTTAATCTTCATCAGTAAGTGCTTCAAGTCATCTTCACTTTCAGCAAGGAAGGTTGTGTCATCTGCATATCACAGGTTGTTAATGACTCTTCCTCCAATCCTGATGCCATGCTCTTCTTCCTATATTCTGGCTTCTCAAATTATTTGCTCAGCATACAGATTGAGTAAGTATGGTGAAGGGATACAATCCAGAAAACTGGTAGATTAGTTGAATGATGGGTGTTCCAATAATGATGGGAGAGGATATGAAGGAATTTTAAGTTTGAAACAGGAATCACTGAATAATAAATGAATACATATAAGAGTAACTGAAGGACAACATGAAGGTGGAGAGCGGACTTGAAGACAAGGTCAATAAATGTATATACAAATATGAAGAGAAAGGGAAATAAAAGAAAAAAAACATTTAAAGTATAGCTAAGAACTAGTATTGTTTAGCAGGTTTGAAGACTACTCTTGCATATGACTATATTCCTGTGACACTTCATCAAGAATGAAGGAAGCCACTAAGCAGGATGTGCTGCTCACAGTATTAATCCTTCAACCTTTTATTTCACCATTATAACTTTTATTGTGTGGTTTAAAAGAAAATGGGGATAACACACATAATATGTTGGTCCAAAACAAGTACTAAACAGATAGTTGTAGAAACTCAATATAAGTCCTAATTTTGTCATATGTCAGCCTCAGTTTTCTTTTCTATAAAATGGGAATAATAATGATAATTATCATATTCTATTGACATGCGTTTCAATCCATAATATCTGTGAACCATCTAACACAGTGCCCAGTACAACATTCCTTTGAATATCCTAAACTCAGTTCTATAATCTCAGTGTAGAGGAAATACTTGTTCTTCCCTGCCTATCTGTCTCACAGAGCTAGTCTGAAAAAATCAAATGAGTGCCTTGTAAGATGTTATTACTTTCATAAACTTCTTGAAGATTCTTGAAAATGCTTCTCAATTATCTTAAGTATAAATATACTTTGTCTTTTATGACTACCCCCATCCTATTCCATTTCTTTAAGCCTATTGCAATAGCCAATGTACAATGGTATTTTATTATAAGCCTCTTGAAATTATTTTGGAATTAAATTCTGTTCAACTTACATATTGAATACTTACAATGTGCCTCATATTTTGCTAGAAAATGTCAGATCAAAAAATAACAAGTCATTTCCTTTTCTTTAGAAAAAAAGAAAAGTACTGCCATTGAGTTGATTCCTACTCACAGCAATCCTATAGGACAGAGTAGAACTGCCTCACAGGGTTTCCAGGTCTATAATATTTACAGAAGCAGACTGCCTCATGTTTCTCCAGTGGAGTAGCTGATGGGTTTAAACCAGTGACCTTTTGGTTAGCCACCAATGCTTTAAACACTGTACCACGAGAGCTTCTTGTCCTTGTTGTCTAGTAAAGAAGACAGGTAAACAAATAAACTGCAATGTCAATACAAGGTGAATTAAATTACAAACAAGATGCTATAAAATCAGAAGACTCATCTATACCAAGTTGTTATTGTTGTTGTTATGTGTCGTCAAGTCGTCCCTGACTCATAGTGACCACTCCTTGGGTTTCCGAGGCAGTATCACTACGGAAGTAGATTGCCCAACCTTCCTTCTGAGGAGTGGCTGGTGGGTTTGAACCACCAGTCTTCTGGTTAGCAGTCAAGTGCCTTAGGCACTATGCTACCAGAGCTCCTCTATACCAAGTCAGGAGGGAGCGAAGAGCCTACTGAGAAGGCTTCCAAAAGGAGAATATGTCTGATAATAAGTTGAAAGATGCCATGCAAAGAAGGAGAAAAGGGATTAAGAGAAGAGCAGAGCCAAAGAGTGATGATATGCAAAAGTGTGCTTGGGCAACTACAAATGTTTAAGTTCAATATTGGTTTGTAAAGAGAGAACTACAAGGCAAGAAATTAAATAGTAAAGGGATGGGCTGACCCTGGAAGGGCTTTTTAATGACATTTTTAACTTGATCTTGAGTAAATAGTAAGGATTATTGAGGTGTTAGAGAAAGGAAGAAGTGGATACATAAAATTTTATTGCAAATTTTCTAGGAGATCTACTTTCTAGTTTACAGGTACTGTCTAGGGATATGAGGAGAAGAGAAAGAGGGAGGGAGGAGCCCCAAAAGAAGGTCTTATGGAGAGCACATTCCCAGAAGCTGAACCTCAGAATTACGACTGTCCCCAGAAAGTCATATTAAATTTTTTTTTTTTTTTTCTGAGATATGTAAATCTACCCTAAAGGAAACAGATGCCCTTTGGGCTAAGGCTTAGGCATAATAAAATTGAAAACATTAATATATTTAAGAAAGCATGTGTCTGTCATGAGTGTGTGTGCATGTGCGTGTCTGGTGATGGTAAAGGAAGCAACTTAGAAAAGGAAGAATCTAAGCATAATCAATGACAGCAAATCTTCCTCAGAGGCCAGGGAATTAGGTGCTAGACAAGAGAAGGATGTATGTTTTGATATATGGCTTGATGACATAGTTTGTCAGGCTAACTAAGCAGTGTTCTGATAATAATTTCACTTTTTCTAGGGAACTATATTGTGTTAATTAAAGCATTCAACACATTTTAGTGGTATGCCCACTGTGAGCCAGTAACTAGTAACAGTAGTGAAGAACAAACAAGATCAATTTTGTCATGAATTTCACATTTTATTGAGGGAGAGAGAAATTAATCAACCAAACAAGTAAAGAATATAGTAGTTACAGGGCACAGGGGAAGAATATTAGATATGATGGTCAGGAAAAGTCCTTCTGAGGAAGTAATATTGGAGCTATATCTGATTATCTCATGAAAATCAGAAAAAACAAAGGTGACAGAAAACAAGTGCCAAGGCTCTGAGGGAGGAAGAACCATTACAGAATGCACACATGCACATGCACACACAAAAAATATCAGTGTTATGAGTGTGGGAGCAATATCAGGAGAAAATCCTGGAGGGCTTTGTAGGGAAGCCAGTAGGAATAGTTTGGTTTTTTTATAAGCAGAGGTCAGGGTTTTAGAAAGTTGGAAATGAGGAAGTGAAGTTATCTGATTTATATTTTGAATGCATCATTTGCGTGTCTGTGTAGACAATGCTAGCATATAAACTAATACTCTATTTCCTTATTGTGTTATAGCATTTGTTGTAAATTAATAAACTATCAGTCTCTCTAATCTTGGTTATTGTGGCACCACCTTCAGATATGGAATATTTCACAGGGTTGGCAAATTATGCCTTTCTGTCTACAAGATGAGCTATGGTGAATTCACTGGAATCATACTCCCAGAGGACACCTGTTGGCCTGGCTCAGGTGACACACAGCTCCAGTGCTCTTTCTATTCTAATTACAACTTGGCTATACAGTCCTCATCTACATCATCATGTATGTTGGGCTGGCTGAGCAATTGCTATCTCTTAGACTCAACCTAGAGAAAGAGGATAGTGAAAGAGGATAAGGCAGATGTGGTTGTTGCTGTTATGTGCCATCAAGTCAGAGCTGACTCATAGTGACCCCTCCTTGGGTTTCTGAGGCAGTATCACTACGGAAGTAGATTGCCCCATCATCCTTCCGGAGGAGTAGCTGGTGGGTTTGAACTGCCAGCCTTCTGGTTAGCAAGCAAGTGCCTTAAGCACTACACTACCAGAGCTTCCGGTAAGGCAGATATAATTTTTTTTTTTTGCTTTAGTCTCGACGGCACATAACAACAATAACAACAAATATTAATATAAGATCTTTTATGTCTACTAAGGATAGGACAAAGGAAAGAAAGTGTGTTTAAATTTTAGTAATAATTATTTTGACTTAGACATTAGAGGTAGTTTCTTAATAATATTAAAGCAAGAGAATATCTTTCTTAAGAAAATATGCAGTATTATTCATTAAAGTTGTTAAATTAAAAGATAGAAATCTTACTAGAGGCAGAGTAATGGAGTAAATGAACTTTTGAGATTGTTCCAAACTTTTGATTTAATTTAATGCATTTTCACCTATTGATTTATTTAAATTTGAATGAGATATTGATACATGGCAAATATTAATCATTATATATAAATCCATTAGTCTAAACCTTTTCTTTCTCTAAACTTCAAAATGCGGTTATATTGGAGAAGTGGGAGTCAACAATGTTATTCAATAAATCTCAGCTATTTAAAATAGACTAATATGTGGCAACAGCAGGTAGATGATGAGTTCTTATGCTTGAAAAATGTAACAGCTAGGAGGGTTATTATTCCCTTGGTAAATAGTCTTTCCACAATTTGTATTTATGTGATGTTAAGGGAGAAATTTATTTCAGCTTTCAGTTTATCAGCTCTTAACTCTATTCATTCTTCATGCTCTCTCCCTCTTGCTGGCAGTATAATCAGCCAAATCTGCAGTATTTATTTATTAAATGCTCATATTCACTCCTTGTAGGTAGTATGTACTTTAAAACTTAAAGCACCACAGTGCACAGTTGCACATACTAGGAGGCAGTCAACCAAAATGGTCAGCATTAACATTCAGAAAGTAATAATCAAAGTCTGACATTTCCTTTCACAGTTTGCAGCTACTAGGTCAGGGATCTGTGGCTATGCTATCATTTGCCCAAAGTCATTACCAAGGATGAGCTGTAGGTAAAATCACAGCTGTACAAAACCCAGGAAGAACTTAAAATGCACAAGTTGTTTTGCTTATTCTCTTAATTATCCTGGTCAGATTACTTGAATTGAACAGTGAAGTAGGTTGTTAATGGAATAACTTGCACAGGATGAAACGGTTAATTTCATTATTCCTGAAGACATCTCACTTAACTAGAGCTTTATGCCCCTTATGAAACGACAATTGAATGCTTCAAAATATAAATGGAACACTCAAAATGAATCCAGATGTGAGTATGAAAAAGGGTTTTGGAAGCAAAATGTATGAGAAGATACAGTAACAACTACAGCTTGTGATTATCAAATTGTGAGCAAGTTTATTTGTGTGCACATACAGAGACAGTTACCCTATAGCTGCTTCAGGTTATTTACATTTGCATTGAGTCACTAATTTGAAAGTCTTTTTCATCACAACACTCTCCAAGAAGTAGCCTGAGGGTTCCTTCTTTCTGGTAAACTCAACCTGGTTGATGATTTTTCAAGGCTCACAAGACTGTTACCACTTCTTTGCACATTTGACTGACATCTCTTCCCATTTTAAACGTTACATATTGTTCTCCACAAGAGATCTGTAGCTAATTTATGATGATGACATTGTGTATAGTTTACTAATCTAAGAAATATAACACGGTAAGTGTGGTGATTATGTTTTTGTGTCAACTTGCCTGGGCCTGGTTGAATGGCTGGACGGCTGGTGGTAGTTATTCCCCATGATGAGACTGGCAATCACCTCCGTGGTGGGATTTACCACAAGCAGCTGAGTAGCTGCTTTGGGTATGTGGTCGGCTTACTGTATATAAGGAGAAGCCTTTGGGAATGGTCTCTAGCCAATGGCATGCTTGGACCCTGCATGTAGCTGTGCCGTTGCTCAGCAGCCTGTTATGCTCTGCCAACTTCGGGAGTTCCAATGGATTTAAGTTAATGGTCTGCCATGTGGTTTGGTAACATTGGGACTGTGCCTTTTTACTTGCCAACTTTGGGGCTTCTCAGCCTCAGCATCCCGCAACTGTCTGAGTGAAGAAATGCCTCTAGCTCCTGTGGGCCAGGAGCTGGAAGCAGAGTTGGACCCAAAGGTTGAGGGGCTTTCACCCAGCCCCTAGAGCTTGGCACTTTGAACTTGGACTTAAGCTTCCAAATTGTAAGAATAAACTCCTGTTTGTTAAGGCCATCCCATTTGAGGTATATTTCTTGTCAGAGAGGCACTAGGTAACCAGAACAGTTCAAAATGTTTCCCTGCAGGTGTTTTCAAATTTAGTTTGAAATTAAGAATTTGCACTCTCAAGACATATATCCAGAAGTATTCAGTTGGTATGACCATAAGAGAGAGGGGGGGGGGGAGCTAGACAGAGAAATAGTTACCAAATTTTCACTTTGGGCCAATTCATGGTGACCCCATGTTTGTCAGAGTGGAATTTCGCTCCATAGTTTTCATGGGAGTTGTTTTTCTTCTGAGACATGTCTGGCTGGACTTGAACCACCTACCTGTCAGTTAGTAGCTGAGTTGTTAACGATTTGTGTTTAAATATTGAGTTATTTGCAGTGAAAATAAATATCTACTATGCAGAAAACATGAGTGTCCCTAACCCCAGTTGCTCTGAGCCCTCCAACAGAATGTCCCAAATGTCTCCCCACTAAATGCTCTAAAGAGTTAAACACTGGAAGAGCAAGCAGCTGCAGACCTGCCCCAGCTATAATCAGCTGGCAGCTTCTGCTCTGATTGATTAGTGCCGGCTGTACCAGTTTCTAAATATATTCTTTAATATCACCCCTGAATATATTCATGAGCACTATATGTGACTAGAATTTATTGAATGTAACTTTAAGTTCCATAGAAATAAGTACCAAAATAAATACACATCTTTCTCCCTAAAGACATATATAACAAGTCTCAAGAATATTATATGTTAGCACATGTTGTTGTTGAGGTGTTAGGCAAGAGTAATGCTGGCTGTGATAGTCTGAGGTTACATGTCAATTTGGTTGTGCTATGATTCTCAGGGGTTTAGTAGTTAAGTGATAATATAATTTGGCAGTTACATAATGATATAATTTAGCGATTATGTAATGATGTAATTTGGCAATTGTGTAATGATGAAATTTGGCAGTTGTGCAATCATGTAATCTTTCTCCATTTTGTGATCTGATGTGGTCATACTCCATTTTTGAATAATGAAGATTTTTGAATAACAACATGATTGTGGAAACCTAACCATGTTGATAGTGAGGGTTGGGTGTACTTTATAGGTACTACTTTCTTTATCAAATAGACTTCCAGGTACCTTCTAAGCCTACATGCCTATATTTCTAAATAGAAATTAAGCAAATATAGACCAAATTACATTTTTGCTAATGCTAGGTATATTATATACTTATATATATATATATATATCTCACACCCTCATCAAATAGGTAAATGGCTCAAATTAAAAATTTGAAACAAGTCTGAATTGGACTTCTTATTGTCTGAAGGTTAAAATGGTTGTGAACCCATATTTTTTTCTTGTTTTAACTCCTTAATCCAATCATAAGGCACTCTGGTGGCACAATGCCTAAGGCATTTGACTGCTAACCAGAAGGTTGGTGGTTCAAATCCAATCTACTTCTGTAAAGATTTACCACCTTGGAAACCTAATGGGGGTCACTATGAGTTGGACTTGACTCCATGGCAGTGAGTTACTTGGTTTGGTTAATCCCATAATTCGCAAATCTCACTAAATAATAGCATCACCTGGAAATTTTTTTAAAACTACCAGAGATTATGATTTAGTTGGCTTGAGCTGAGGATCATAAATTTGTACTTTTTAAAATCTTCCCAGATTATTGTACTATATATTCAAAGTTTAGATAGGCCTTTAAGCTTTCTCTTTAAAAAGGCAGGTTTGAACTGCCAACATTTTGGTTGTAGCTGAATGATTTAACCATAGCACAACCAGAGCTCCTTCTAATGTTTAGTTTTACTCTTTAACAAATTATAAAATTACCAACGTCAGTATCCTTCTATACTTTGCAAACCAAAAAAAAAAAAAAAAACAAAAACAAACAAACTCACTGCCATGGAGTGGACTCTGACTCATAGTGACTTCCACTGGGTGTCTGAGATGGTAAATCTTTACAAAAGTAGATTGCCACATCTTCCTTCTGCAGAGTGGCTGTTGTTGTTGTTGTTGTTATGTGCCGTCAAGTCAGACCCGACTCATAGCGAGCCCTCGTTGGGTTTCTGAGGCAGTATCACTACGGAAGTAGATTGCCCAATCTTCCTTCCGAGGAGTGGCTGGTGAGTTTGAACCTCCAGCCTTCTGGTTAGCAGTAAAATGCCTTAGGCAATATGCTGCCAGAGCTCTTTGCAGAGTGGCTAGTGGGTTTGAAATGCCAAATTTCTGATTAGTAGACGAATGCCTCAGGCACTGGACTACCAGAACTCCTTTATGCTTTACAAGTCAGGGCTATTATATAATACAAAATTCAAATTTTAACTCTTAGAAGTGTTGGCCACTAAAGGGTAATCATATGCATATAAGAAATTATTGTGATATATATTATATTAAACAAACAAATTTTAGTTATCTACTCTAATATTGGGAGCTCTGGTAGCATAGTGCCTAAGGCACTTGACTGTTAACCAGAAGGCTGGCGGTTCAAACCTACCAGCCACTCCTCAGAAGGAAGTTTGGACAACCTACTTCCGTAGTGATACCGCCTGGGAAACCAAAGGAGGGGTCGCTATGAGTCAGGGCCTACTGGAGGGCACATAACAACATGACGACTCTAATGTTAACAACAACAAAAAAAAGGGCTGCTCATATTATCTCTTCTTGTACTTAAGACCTGAGAAGGATACCAGGCATAGGAGTATGTAATTTATGACTATACTTAATTGATATCTTCTTAATATCTAGAAATCACTCAATATAATTTTTTAAATTCTTCATTATCTTCATGATTACATTTTTTATTTAGAATTATTTAAATAAAATATATTTTTAATTTAACACTTAATAGTGAGTTTGGTTTGATTTTTTGGATACAGGTATGAAAAGTGGTCATTTTCTCAAATTGTATTTGAGAATTTTATCTTTTTTTGTTCTAAACAATTTTTCTTTTTTTTTTTTTTCTGAGTAGTTTTTTTTTTGTTGTTGTTATATGCCATGGAGTAAGACCCGACTCATAGCGACCCCTCCTTGGGTTTCCGAGGCAGTATCACTACGGAAGTAAATTGCCCCATCTTCCTTCCAAGGAGTGGCTGGTGGATTTGAACCGCCAGCCTTCTGGTTAGCAGTCAAGTGCCTTAGGCACTATGCTACCAGAGCTCCCAGTAGTTTTTAGGCAGTTCCAAACATTTAGGCCAACATTTCTGAAATGTATTACAGTGATTAAAGCCAATCTTAATTATAAATATATATGAATTGCTACCACATATAAAAATAAATATAATATTAAATATATAGATTTCTAAAAAATCTAATTTAACTTAATAATTAGCACATAATATATATTTACAAAATTCTTATCTGTTATTTATATATTTATTTATTTATTTCTATTTAATTACATTAACCTGAGATTTATTGTAAACCTATTACATGTAAGACATTGCATCAAATTTCAGGATGGGTAATCATATTGTCTCAAGTACCTTTATTATCTATTGGAGAAGATCAAACATACTTCTGTTATTATGATTTTTGTGTATGACTCATGACTCACCTACATGGATTGATAGCTCTGAACTCAGAAATGGATAGACATAGATTTAAACTCAAATATCATACTTCCCAGTATCTGATTGGGGGGGGGATTAAATTTTAATATCAATATTTCTCTTTCATTTTGGGGGGTTGGGAGTTAGAGATGAACTACATTAAAATTGCTGCAACCTGATATACTAGCTATTTTTTCAATATAAAGCCAACCAGATGCTAAAAGGGCAAGGAGGCCACATCTTCCGACCTCCAATAACCACACAGGAGGAAGACAGAATCACTATCAGTAGCCCAAGGCTTATTCCTGCAAAGCCAGACATGCTGCCTTCCCTCTAGCCCTTTCACAAACCGTTCCTCCCAAAGCACCTACCATCTCTCTCCTGGGTTCAATAATTCACTGCAGTGGCCACACAGAAGTCACAGATTATGAGGTATATTTGTATTTGTAGCACAAGGCTACAATTCAAGTTCAGGAAAAATGCTCAGTCTCTCTCCCAGCCCACCATCTATCATCCAACAATCTCTCTCCCAGCAATGCATGTCTCTTGGTGTCTCTTTCTCAGCAGTGCATGTCTCTCAGTGTCTTTTTTTCAGCAACATGTCTTCCTCAGTCAGAGGTCAGAGAATCCTGCCTCTAGGAGGCCTCCTTTTGAGGCTGGCAGAGTGGCCAAACTAACCAATTATAACATCAGAATTCTAAGTACCTGGGAGAGAATGGGAACCTCCCAGAACATTGCATTGTGTTGCGCCCAACAGAAATACCCCAAGTGGATAACTTTTACAATCAGGAGCTTCTCAGTTGCTCACAGCAAATTCCACCACAGAGTTTACAAAGACTTATGGATATAAAAGCCACACTAAGTAATTTACTACACCGCACCAGCAATAATCAGTATTTATTAAGAATATACAAAATATATGCAGTAGGCATTTTCTAAGCCTGGCTGTAGAAAAAATAAAATAAGAGTTTAATCTCTCTTCCCAAAAGTTTAATTAGTAGCTCTGCATCCTCTATTGCCAGTTGAAAAAAAAAAATCGTTACATCTCTTCCTCAAAAGAGAATCCATACATACCAGATTTCATAAGCATTCTAATGGACTTTATGATTGCCTGAAATCCCAGGGGTTACAGATGTATTTGAGATTAAAGATTACATACAGTGAAAGAGAATATAGGGCAAGAATGATCATTTGTAGTTAATGGTGATGTCTTGGCAAGGATCAGTAACTTGAAATTTACTGAAGTGTCATGACACTGAAGAAGGAGGTGAGCAAGTCCACGGATGACACCAAGGATTTTGTTAGGTGATTTACGTATGATGTGGGCCCCAGGCAGTAGCAGAACTGATTCAATGCTCTTCATCTCATAGCAGGAAGCAAAGATTTTTTATGATTTGATGACAAAAAAGGGCTCTACACCAGGACTTTGGACCTCCAAGGCCACATCAGCAGGTGCTACATAAGAGTGATTTAGCAATTGGAAATGGGATATCAGCAGCAAGGATGACCATATTCAGCCTCACAAACTCTGTTTCCTCTTCAAGTGGGCTATGAAGAAATACTTTCCAGAAAAATGACAGATACAGAAAAATGGATAGGCACACAGACAGCATCTTTGAAAAGTAGATATAGGTAAAGTAGGCCAGAGTGTCATATGGACAACACTATGCTATATATGTGTTACAGATGTGTGAAGCTGGAACAAAGGAAGATATTTCCAGCTGGTGGCATAATGTCTAAAGCATTTGACTCCTAACCAGAAGGCTAGCAGTTCAAACCCACCAGCCACTCCCCAGAAGGAAGAATGGGCAAAGTACTTCTGTAGTGACTGCCTTGGAAACCCAGGGAGGGGTTGCTATGAGTTGAATTTGACTTGACAGTAGTGAGTTTGGTGGTTTGGAGAGACAGTTTGCAACCACTCGTCTGTCAGTTTGTCATATTGTACAGTGCCAGAAGATGAGCCCCTCAGGTTGCAAGGCTGGGTGAGGGCTGCCTCCTCAAAGCAGAGTCAACCTTAATGAGTGGATGGAGTAAAGCTTTCAGGACCTTTATATGCTTATGGGCATGACTCAAATTGGGAAGAAACAGCTGCAGATATCCATTAATAATTGAAATGTGAAATGTACAAAATATGAATCTAGGAAAATTAGAAGTTGTCAAAAATGAGATGGAACACACAAAGACTGATGCCCCAGGCATTAGTGATCTGAAACAGTCTGGTATTGGCCATTTTTAATCAGACAATCACATGATCTACTATGCCAGGAATGACAAAGAAGAGGAATGGTATCACATTCATCATCACAAGATATGTTTCAAGCTCTATCTTGAAGTACAATGCTGTCAGTGATAGGATAATATCCATATGCCTACAAGGAAGACCAATTAATAGCACTGTTATTCAAATTTACCCACCAATCACTAAAGCCAAAAATGAAGAAATTAATGATTTTTACCAACTTCTGTAGTCTGAAACTGACAAAACATGCAATCAAGATGTATTGATTATTATTTGTGATTGGAATGTGAAAGTTGGAAACAAAGAAGAATCACAGGGATTTGGAAGATATTGTCTTGGTGATAGAAATGATACCAGAGATCACAATAGATTTTTGCAAGGCCAATGACTTATTCATTGCAAATACTTTTAATCAATAACGTAAACAACAGCTATGCACCTGGACCTCACCAGAAAGAATGCATAGAAATCAGATTGAATACATCTGTGGAAAGAAGCAGTGGAGAAGGTAAATTTTTTCACTCTAAACAAGGCCATGAACTGAGTGCAGAATAGACCATCAATTGTTCATTTGCAAGTTCAAATTGAAGCTGAAGAAAATTGAAACAAGTTCCAGAGAGCTAAAATATGACTTTGATTATATTCCACCTCAATTTAGAGACCATCTGAAGAATAGATTTGACACATTGAAAACCAATGACCAAAAATCAGATGAGTTGAGGGATGACATCAAGAATATCACACATAAAATCTCATTAAAAAGACAAGCAAGGAAGGAAAGACCAGAATGGATGTCAGAAGAGACTCTGAACCTTGCTCTTAAATGGAAAGTAGGTAAAGCAAATTGAATAAATGACAAGACAAAAGAGCTGAACAGAAGATTTCAAAAGACAGCTCAAGAAGACAAAGTCAATTATTATAATGAAATGTGCAAAGCTTTGGAGTTAGAAAAACTAAAAGGAAGAACACACTTGGCATTTTTGAAGGCTTTCAGCTTCAGTTCTTTCAAACTGAAGAAAAAATTCAAGCCTGGAGTTGCAATGCTGAAGAATTCTGTGGGCAAAAATACTGAATGATACAGGAAACATCATAACAAGACAGAAGGAATACACAGAGTAACTGCATAAAAAGAAATTGGTCAACATTCAACTACTTCAGGAGGTGGTATATGATCAAGAACCAATGAAACTGAAGGAAGAAGTCAAAGCTGCAGTGATGGAATTGGCAAAAAACAAGGCTCTAGGAATTGACAGAATACCCATTGAGATGTTACAACTGGATGCAGTGCAGGAGGCACTTCCTCATCTGTGCCAAGTAATTTAGAAAACAGATACCTGGCCAACTGACTGAAAGAGATCCATATTTGTACCCATTTCAAAGAAATGTGGAGATTATCAAACAATATCATTAATAACACATGTAAGTAAAATCTTATTGAAGATAATTCAAACATGGTTTCAGCAGTATATTGACAGGGAACTTCCAGAAATGCAAGTGAGTTAAAGAAGAGAATGTGGAATGAAGGACATCATTGCTGGTGTTAGAAGGATCTTGGCTGAAAGCAAGGAACACAAGAAGGATATTTATTTGTGTTTTATTCACTATGAGGATTCAACTCTGAGGATTATAACAAATTATGGGCAATGTGGTAGTTAAGCTTGTGTGTCAATTTGGCTGGGCCTGGTCCAGTGGCTGGGCAGCTGGGTGTAGTATTCCCCATGATGAGAATGGTAATCAACTCCATGGCAGAATCTACTGTGAGCAGCTAAGTAGCTGTATTAAGGGTGTGGTCTGCTTCCTGTATATAAGGAAAAGCCTTGGGGAATGGTCTCTAGCATACGGCACACTTGAACCCTCTATGTAGCTATGTTGCTGTTCAGCAGCCTACCATGCTCTGCTGACCTTGGGACTTTCAGTGGACTTGAATTAATGGCCTGCTGTGTGGTTTGGTAACGTCGGAACTGTGCCTTTTTACTTGTCAACCTTGGGCTTTTCAGCCTCAGCAGCCAGCAGCTATCTGATTGAAGAAAAGCCTCTAGCTTCCATGGGCCAGGAGCAAGAGGCAGAGCTGAAGGCCAAAGTTAAGGGGCTTTTACCTAGTCCCTAGAGTCTGGCACTTTGAACTCAGACTTAAACCCTCCAAACTGTAAGAGAATAAACTCCTGTTTATTCAGGCCATCCTATTTGTCTTATATTCCTGTCAGAGTAGCACTAGAGGTAACCAAAACAGCTAACATTGAGAAAAATGGGAATTCCAGAGCACTTAACTGTGCTCTTGAGGAACATGTACATAGACTAGGAAGCTGTCATTCAAACAGAACAAGGAGATACTGCATGGTTGAATATCCAGAAGGGTGTGCATCAAGATTTGTATCATTTCTCCATACTTATTCAATCTGTATGCTGAGCAAGTAATCTGAGAAGCTGAACTTTATGAAAAAGAATGCAGCACAGTATTGGAGGAAGACTAATTAACAACCTGCGATATGCAGATGATACAACCTTGCTTGCTGAAAGTGAAGATGACTTGAAGCACTTGCTGATGAAAATTAAAGAGGACAGTCTACAGCATGATTATACCTCAACATAAAAAAATGAAAAATCTCACAAATGGACCAATAAGCAGTATCATGATAAATGGAGAAAAATTTGAACTTGTCAAAGATTTCATATTACTTATATTCACAATCAACCCCCATGGAAGCATCAGTCAATAAATCAAGCATCATACTGTGTTCGACAAATCTATGGCAAAAGACCTCTTTAAAGTGTTAAGAAACAAAAATGGCACTTTGAAGACTAAGGTGAACCTAATCCAAGCCACAGTATTTTCAATAGCCTCATGCATGTGAAAGCTTGGCAATGAATAAGGAAGAAAAGAAGAGTTGATCCTTTTTTATTGTGGTGTTGCTGAAGAACATTGAAAATACCATGGACTTACAGAAGAATGGCCAAATCTCTCCTGAAAGAAGTGCAGCTAGAGTGCTCCTTGCAGGCAAAAATGGTCATCACACCCACTTGGGTCATTGTGGTAGTTAAAGTTGTGTATCAACTTGGCTGGGCCTGATTTTGAGTGCCTGCTCAGCTGGTTGTTGTTATTCCCCATGATGAGACTAACATGATGAGGTTGATGCTCCACGGTGGAACCTGTCGTGAGAAGATGAGTAGCTGCTTTAGGGATGTGGTCTGCTTCCAGTATATAAGAAGTTTTGATAATGGTCTCCAGATTTTTGGCACACTTGGACCATGAATTAGGCGTAGTCTTTGTCTCAGTGGCTTGCCTTTTTGTCTGATGATCTTGGGACTCTTAATGGACTTGAATCAATGGCCTGTCATGAGGCTTGGTAATATTGGGATTGTGCCTTTTCACTTGTGAACCTTGGGTTTTCAGCCTCAGCAACAAGCAGCTGCCTGAGTGAAGAAAGCTTCTACCTTCAGTGGGCCTGGAGCAAGAGGCAGAGCTGAAGCTCAAGGTCAAGGGGTTTTCATCCAGCCCCTAGAGCCTGGCACTTTGAACTAGGACTTCCAACCTCCAAAAGTGTAAGAGAATAAACTCCTGTTTATTAAAGTCACCCTTCTGTGGTATTTTCTGTTAGAGCAGCACTAGAGGACCAAAACTGTCATGTTGTCAGAAGGGACCATTCCCTGGAGAAGGATATCATGCTTGGTAAAGTGGAGTGTCAGCAGAAAAGGGGAAGAAACTCCAAAAGTTTTATCAACACAACAGTTGCAATGATGGGCTCAAGTATAGTAAGGATTGTGAGAATTGGCCAGGCAGTGTTTCATTCTGTTTTACATAAGTTCTAAATGACTGAGAGCCGACTCGATGGCACCTTACAACAACAACAAGGGCAATTTGAGATTTAAGAAAAAATCAGGAGTGATCAGAAAATGCTGGGTTAGATTTGACATTTGAGTAGGATAAACACAAATAAGTAAGCTGGCAGGATGTGACTGAGATGAGGAATAACCTACACTTTGGCCATTAGGCAATAAAAAGTCACTCTATTTGTCCTCAATAGAATTTAGTCTTATAAAGAGAGGAGAAAGAAGGCAGACAGGGGATGTCAGAGAAAAATAATTATTTTGTTATAAATTCAAACACTGTAGCTTACTTTGCTTTTTCTTAATATGATTAAATATTCAGATAATAGAAATTTACCAAAGTGGTTCTTTTTTAATTAAGTTTATTACTATTATTTTCATTAACCCTGACATTTGTACTGAATAACTAAAGTTTTAACAAATAGTTAATCCTGAAGTCAAACAGTGTTTTTAATAGATGTGCTGAAATGAATCTGCCTGGTGAAAACTGTAAAACAAACTGAAATATGAAGTATATTTTATTTGCTGCAATACTGGGCAAAATTTCTATCATATTGGTCATAAAATGTGTACAGAAAGATGATTAACCTGAAAATTTGGATTAGTAATTAGGATTAGAAAACCAAACCATACCCCCTTATAGCATCATTCTCTCTCTTTCTTATTACTCACTGGAAGAAGATTCTGGAAATCTTCTTTAAACATTTGCATCCTGATTTGTCATTATGGTTTCTGAATTACCAAACCCTATCTCATGTATATGTCCCTATTATCTTCTCTACAAAATACCCTCAACAATAGTCTTAACTATATAAAAGATCATGGAAATGACATCAGATTGGGCAGTATTTCCTTCCATTATACATAGGTGGCTGTCTTAGTTCTCTAGTGGTTCTACAACAGAAATACCATAAGCAGATGGCTTTAAATAACAGAAATTTATTCTTTTACAGTTTGGGAGACTAGATATCCAAATTCAGAGTTCCAGATCTAGGGGAAGTCTAGGCTAGATGTCCAAGTTCAGAGTTCTGGCTCTAGGTGACAGGTGAAGGCACCTTGTCCTTGGGCTTCAGCTCTGCCTTCCTGGTCCACTGGAACAAGTTGGAGGCTTCTTCTGACTCTTGCAGCTGCAGGGACTGACAGACTCAAGATTTGTTGTTGTTGTTATGTGCCGTCGAGTTGGCCCCGACTCATAGCGACCCCTCCTTGGGTTTCCGAGACAGTATCACTACGGAAGTAGGATTGCCCAAACTTCCTTCTGAGGAGTGGCTGGTGGGTTTGAACCGCCAGCCTTCTGGTTAGCAGTCAAGTGCTTTAGCCACTATGCTACCAGAGCTCAGGTAGTATAACACACTGCAGATTGTTGATTCACGGGCTATGAAAGCAACAAGCCTGAGATCAGCAGAAAACACAGCAGGTCACTCTTTCAAGTCCAGGAACTGGAGATGATGGTAAGCCAAATGAAAGATCCATTCCGTATATGCTGGAAGCAACCCACAGCCTGAAGGCAACAACCCTTCAACTAATTAACTGCTCGCAGTAGATTCCACCATGGAGATAATTACACTACATCCAGTCTAGAAGAATACTGAAAATACTGTTGACTGCCAGAAAAACTAATAAATCTGTCCTGGAAGAAGTACAGCTAGAATGTTCCTTGGAAGAAAGAATGGCCAGACTTCATCATACCTACTTTGGTCATGTCCTCAGAAGAGACCATGACCTGGAGAAGGATATTATGTTTAGTAAAATAAAGCTTCTTCTTCCTATTTCTTCGGTCTCTCAAAGAGGCGAGCTGGACATCTGCCCTGTTCCAACAAGATACAAAGCTCCAGCTCTACCAATTAGTGCCTGAAGGCAACCCACTCTACCAGGAAGCTTCCTGCCCGTAGGCACATGGCTTTCTTGCTCCCTGGGCCAGGAGACCTGCCACTTCTTCTCATGCCTGTTTTTTAGTTCTGTTTTCTCTAATATTTGCTCTCACCATCTCTCTGCTGTCTCTGGTGTTACAACTCTCCTCAATTCCTTTTGAGACCAGAATTGCCTTTTTTGTCTGTAAGTCTATCAACAGTCTCCTCAAGGCAATGTAACTCTTTCACCTTACAACTCTTCCGGCCTCTACTCATATCTCAATTCCAAAACTGCTTCCACATTTATGTTATGTGTTAGATAAGCACCCCACTCCCAATACCAAACTCTGTCCCAGTTCTCTGATGTTGCCACAACAAATATACCACAAGAGGATGGCTTTAACAAACAGAAATTTATTCTTTTACAGTTTAGAAGGCTAGAAGTCTGAATTTAGAGTGCTGGTTCCACGGGAACACTAAATTAGAAGCACTCTAGGGAATGGGTGAAAGCCCTCGACCTTGGGTTCAATTCCGCCTTCCAGGCCCACTGGAGCAAGCTGGAGTCTTCTCCTGATGTACACAGCTGCAAGAGCTGACAAACTCAAGATTGGCAGAGAGTATAGCAGGCTGCAGATTAGTTCACAGGCTGAGAAGGCAATGATCCCGAGATCAGTGCACAACACGGCAGGCCACTGGTTCAAGTCCAGGAACTGGAGATGATAATGTGCCAAAAGAAGGATCCATTCCATATATACTCGAATCAGACTACACCCTGAAGGCAAATCCCCTTCAGCTGATTAACTGCTCACAGCAAATCCACCAATCCACCATGGATGTGATTACACCACTTCCAATCTCATCTTGGGGAATACCTTCATCCAGCTGACAAGGCTCTCAAAATCACAGCCCAGCCACATTGACATACAACCTTAACTACCATAGTAACCATGAGTCAGAGTCAACTTAACAGCAATTAACATCAATATATATTTTTCTAATTTGATTTTTCTCTTTCAACCCCTAAATGAAAAACCTAAATAAGTTCTGTTCACATCCTCCTTTCCTATACTCTTCCCCACTGGGCAATTATCTATCTCCCTAATCTTGCTAAAGTTCAAAATTTAAAATATCATAGTAACCTTTTGCTTCTCTTTCTTCCTTGCTTCTCGTTGTGCAGTTAGGTACCAATTATTTCAGACTCTTCCTCTGCAAATTTTTTGTTTGCTTTGCGTCTTCTCTATTATGTATCACAGAATCAATATCCCATTTTCATAAGCTTGTCCCCACAACCTAGCTTCAACTCTTAATGCTACTTCTTGTATTTAACATTTAATTTTCCCCGCTGGAGAAATCCTTCCCTCACCTCTCCATCTGTGAGTCATGTTCATCTTTAATGACTCTTCTAAGTGCTCTGCATCAAAGTGATATCTCTCACTTCTGAGAGATCCTGTAAATGCTACTTATTTTTCTAATATAGTCATTTGGGTTTTTGACTAAAATTGCCTTTTATTGTTAATTATCTTTTAAATCTGTGTTGTGGCTACTGAGCACTTAAAATGTGGGTAGTTCAAACTGACATATACCATAAATATAAAATACATCAGATTTTGATGCAATTTTAAAATATTGCATGTTGAAATTATAAATACTTTGGACATGTTTGGCTTAATAAAGTATATTATTAAAATTAATTTCAATTTTTTTGTACCATTTTAATATGGCTACTAGGAAATTTTCAATTACATATGTTGCTTACATTATTGTATAATCCTATTGAATAACACTGCCTAAAACAAAGAGCTCTGGTAGCATAGTGGCTAAGGCACTTGACTGCTAACCAGAAGGCTGGCGGTTCAAACCCACCAGCCACTCCTCGGAAGTAAGATGGGGCAATCTAATTCCGTAGTGATACTGCCTCCGAAACCCAAGAAGGGGTCGCTATGAGTTGGGTCCGACTCGACGGCACATAACAACAACAACAAAACACATTTAGCTTCCTCTATATTGGGAACATCATTCCAACATCATTCCAAAATATCCATATAATATTTTTTGGGAGATGTTAGGTAAAATCTTACTTTGTCTCTCTAAATACTTCCCTTACCAGTTTCTAATGTCTGAAATTCTCATACTAAGTTATTTGGTTTAATGTTTTGGTTTAAAAAAGCAAAATTCTTGCTAAAGATATATTTTATTATCCATCAATTTTATTACATTTATTCTTGAGTCTGAATTAATTTTCTACCTCCTTCTTCCATAAAGATTTACAGACTCAGAAGCCCTACGGGGTAGTTTACTGTGTCCTTTAGGATTGCTGTGAATAACAATCAACCTGACATGAGTGAGTTTGGTTTATTTTTGATTTCTTGGGAGAAAACAGGAGAGAGATCACATAAAATTTCCCAGTAACTGGGAAAGGAATGAATTATACCTTTAAAGAGAGAAAAGAGTCAATTAGTATGGATTAATTTTTTTTTTTTTTTTAATTCACAATATTGCCTTGGATCAGTTCTTGATACCCTGTTTTAGTTTCTTAGTTCTAACATAACAGAAATGCCATCAGTGAATAGTTTTAACTATCATAAATTTATTTTCTCACATTTTGAGAGACTAGGAGCCCAAATTCAGGTGTCAGCTCTAAGGAAAGGCTTTGTCTTTTAGTTGACTCTAGGGGAAAATCATTGTCTTTTTCAGCTTCTCTTCCTTGATTCTTTGGTGATCTACATGAGGCACTAACCTTTAGCCATTTGTACTTCTTATATTTCAAGAGTAGTTTAAAATACATCCTACATGCTTATGATCTCATTAACATAACAAAGAAAGTCCTGTTCCCAGATGGGATTACATCCACAAGCATAGGTTTAGGATTTACAACACATTTTTTTGCACAACACAATTCTGCTCATAAAATATCCTCATTGAAACTAGAGTATAAACTACTAAGATATGTTTCTACTACTAAGTAGGTCTGTAGGAATTATGTTTTCTTCAATTTTATGTCTTTGGTGACTCACATACTGCTCAACAAATATTTTCTGAGTGATAAAAGTATAAACATTTGCCACTTACAGATCTACTATGACTTGAAAAACTAGGAAATTGTTTGCAGCACTATGGAAGGTTGCTATACTCAGGGTGATTTGAAATCAATATTTAATAACTGAAGCATTTTTTGTCATTTTTATAAAAATAGATTAATTTCAGTACAGCCAACTTTCAAAACTCTTGGTAGTGACAAAAACACAGAGACGGGGTGGGAAATGTATTACATTTAGAGACCCTGGTGGCACAAACCATTAAATGCTCAGCTGCCAATTGAAAGGCTGGGGATTCCAGTTTACTTCTGAAAAAACAGTCAATGAAAACTCTATGGAACACAGTTCTACTCTGATATACAAGGCATCGCTATGAGTAGGAATTAACAACCCTAGGGCAACTGGTTGGTGGTTGACTTGTGCTGCAAAGAAAGCTAACTCAGCTTATGCTTCACACAAATTACCTCTTCAACATATGGTCACACAAAACACACTGCCGTTGAATTGGGTCCGACTCATAGCAACCCCTCCTTGGGTTTCCGAGTCAGTGTCACTACAGAAGCAGATTGCCCAATATTCCTTCCGGGGAGTAGCTGGTGGGTTTGAACTGCCAGGCTTCTGGTTAGCAGTCTAATGTCTTAGCCACCAGAGCTCCTCAACATATGGTAGGTGATATTATTATTAGTTTTATTTTTATAAACATTTTTTAAAAAACATTCTGTGTGTTTCTTGAGAGTCTCTACTTGATTTACAATATTCTTAATTGACAAAAATCTCAAATGAATGTGAATCAAACACCTCATTGAAGTTGTTTGAAATAATTATTTAAAGCTTCTGAGAAAACAATTACTGTGGAGAACAAAAACAATATAAAATTTAAATTCTGTGTAATGAATACTTTTGTTGTATTTCCACTCCAGGAAAAAGGATTATGTTGAAAGTAGTCCTGTATTTTGTAATTTCATTTATATGTCACTGATTCATTCAGTAACACACAGAAGAGCCCAAGGGAATTTTAGTTACCAATTAAAAAAAAAAAAAAAAAAAACTGACATCGAGTTAATTCTGACTCATGTTGTTGTTGTTATGTGCTGTCGAGTCAGACCTGACTCATAGCGACCCCTCCTTCGGTTGCCGAGGCAGTATCATGAGGGAAGTAGATTGCCCCATTTTCCTTCTGAGGAGTGACTGGTGGCTTTGAACCGCCAGCCTTCTGGTTAGCAGTCAAGTGCCTTAGGCACAATGCTACTAGAACTCCCCATTCTGACTCATAGGGACCCGCATTGTATTTATGAGGCAATAAATCTTTACGGAAGTAGATTGTCCAGTCTTCCTTCTGTGGAGTGCTTGGTGGGTTTGAATGCTAACATTCTGGTTAGCAGTCAAATGCCTTGGGCACTGTGCCACCAGAGGTCCTGAATTACCAATATACTGATAATTAAGTAGAGTTTTGGCATTAGTATTTCTCTAGTTTTTAAAGAAAAAAAAAGACATTATTTCTCAAAGACTGCAATCAGAATTTTTTACCTCCTAAGAAGATGGGGCAATCTACTTCCGTAGTGATACCTCCTGGGAAACCCAAGGAGGGGTCGGTATGAGTCTGGTCCCACTCAATGGCACATAACAACAACAAGATACTTCAACTTGCCTACTTCTCTGGCTTACACCCAATGTAAAATACCTGCATTTTTCATTACTAAGAAAACTGAAAATATTTTAACATTTTGTTCCTTGATTTCAATTCATTATAAAATCTATTGCTATTGTCTTGGTAAATGTAGAGCAATAGCTTTATACTTAATAGCATTCCTTGCACCATTAGAGTCCTTCCAATATTTCTTATTTGAAGCCCTATAGAATTTGCAATTTTCCTCTCCTAGGAAATTCTAATTTAAAAGTCCTTTCTTATGAGATGAAGTTAAACCTTACATGATTCTTTAGGGATTACTCTTTAGGTTTTGTTTCATTAGCTAAATTTAATCTGATTAGTTCTAGTCAGGAGGCCTATAATTTTGTGTGGTCATATAATTTTCTTAGCAACAGGTATTCATGGGAAAAAAAAAGTTGATAAAGTACATTGTGGTGTTTGACTAGGCTTTAGAAGATAGGTATTGAAAATTATAAAAATAACTAATTGAACTTCATGAAATCTCACTTTTTTTCACTATTTTAAAGGATGTATTTTGTCTTTTTTTTTCCTCTAGAAATTGAGTCATGTTTTAGAGATGATGATTAGGAATTTTATTCATAGCAAACAAAAAGATTAGTGTAAATTAAAGCTCTGGGAAAACACATATATAACAAATCCCATCTCAAATAATATCTACAAAAATATTCCTGGAAAATAAACCGAAAGCTTTTTTCCTATTCTACTTTCTGAGAATTAACACTATATTATATTGAATCAAACATGCACATTTCTGCCTTTTAATACGGCCAAACAGGAAACCATTTATTTTGGCAGTATTTTGTCTTTGTTCTTTCTTTGTGCTACATAAATGCTGCACAATTATTGGTGTCTTAGATTTTAAGAGGCACAATAATAATACATGATTTGATTTTAGACATTTTTCTTTTCCCACATTTTAAAACCCTTTCTTTGCATTTCTCCTTGTCACTTCCTGCCTGGAACCTCAGGGCCTCTGTATGCATGCAGAGTGCTAGAGACTTCCTCTATATGCTTGTACTGAGGTGTTAAGTAAGACATTAGTTAAAAAGGAAAAAATGAAAATACTGAAGACTGGGGGAAGTAGAATTTGGATAAATTAAAACATGTAAAATAATATAAATAAAATACAGCCTAAAATAAATCTTAGAACCTGTGGCACAGTTTTATAATTTAGAAATTTTTAAAATATTAGATTTAAATATGGACTGGAAATGTTTAGCAAAGAGAAGAGATTGGTTTTGAAGGGATTTAAAAATGTCAATTTTAGGAAAGTTGACCATGGACAGATTGAATGAACATTTCTGAAGACAAGCTGGCAAGCTTGATCATAATACAATTCAGACAACAAGGAGACAAGATTGCCTAGGAAGAAAAGAGTAAGAAAAACTGAAAATACCTAGATTCCTTACAGATTTAGTACATACTAGATACTTTATTATTATTTTTCCTCACATACTTTAAATACAAACCATTGTTTTAAAAATGTAAAATCAACTTTTATTGTAATAATGAAAATAAACATATAGAGTAAATCCCCACCTTTCTGACGTTATGCATCTGTCAGTTGACCTACTAAAAAATAAAAAAAGAAGATATATTACACTGTAAGACAATGAACTGATGGAAGTTGTCAGTATTAAAAAGTTTAAATGTACTTTTTTTTGGTCATGTCATCGGGAAAGACCAATTGCTAGCAAAACATATCATATTTGGAAAAGCAGAGGGCCAGAAAAATCAAGAGAAACACTCAGTGAGATAGATTAACACAATAGACATAAAACTGGACTCAAATACACCTATTATCATGAAGATGGCACAGGAAGAGGCAAGGTTTCATTCTGTTACAGATAAAGGTCACCATAAATCTGAGCTTAATATAGACACTAACAACCAACAAATATTTCCATTAGACGAGAGCAGAGAGGAGATAACTGAGGCTTTAGAGATTTTGTGTGGATCACAAAAATTACGAATGACATACAATGAATGTGAATTCCAAAACATTTAATTGTGCTGTTTCAAGCTGTACAAGAAGCAAGAGATAGCTGTTCAAATGGAACAAGAGATACTGCATGGTTCAAAATTGGAAAATGTGTGTAGAAAGGTTTCATTCATTCACTTTACTTATTCAGTCTATGAGATGAAAAATAATCTAAGAAGCTAAATTGTATGAACCAGAATGAGGTGCTGGTGTTGAAGAACACTCATCAACAACTTTTTATATATTAATAAATTTTTATGGACAGATAACACAACTTTACTTGTCAAAAAAGGAGATATCTTGAAGCATTTACCGATAAGCGTCAAAGACTACAGACTTCAGTATGGGTTCCTATATTTTAATGCAAATAAAATATAGCCCCAGGGTTACAGGTGAGGAGAGACAACTCAAGGACACCCAAAGTAGCAAGCGGGAAGAGCAGGAGAAAGGGGATTAAAAGCCAGGAAGCCAGAGAGAAGAGCAATCAGCCGAAGGGATTAGGTGAGGAGAGGCAACTTAGGCCCTCCCAGAGTAGTAGGCGGGAAGAGCAGGAGAAAGGGGATTAAAGCTAGGAACC
>NW_006921787.1:6332819-6353848 GCF_000298275.1 Orycteropus afer afer
TCATGCTTGGTAGGGTGGAGGGTCGACGAAAGAGGGGGAGGCCTTCAAGGAGATGGATTGATACGGTGGCTGCGATGATGGGCTCAGGTATAGCAGGGATTGTGGGGCTGGTACGGGATCGGGCAGTGTTTCGTTCTGCTGTGCATGGGGTCGCTATGAGTTGGAAACGACTTTATGGCACTTAACAACAACAATGCAAATAATGCATGTGTTATATGTTTTTTTGTAAACCAAGCCACCTCTTACACTTTAGTTTCCTATGCATGTTGTGCACATTATTTACATGGGAACATTATATGCAGAAAAATATGGTAGACAGGAAATTGAAAAAAAAGGAAGAAACATCTTCACAATTGGACCAATAAAACCATCATGATAAATGAAGAAATTGAATTTGTCAATGATTTCATCCTATTGGATCAACAATCAATGTCTATGGAATCAGCAGTCAAGCAATCAAATGACATATTTCATTGAGAAATATTCTGTAAAAGACATCTATAAAGTTTTTAAAAAAGCAAGGATATCTCTTTAATGATTAACATGCCCCTAACCTAAGACATAGCCTTTCCAATTGCCTTATTGCATGCAAAAGCGTGTTAATGAAAATTAATACAAAAGAATCATTCACAGTGCAGTGTTGGAAAAGAATATCAAATATACCATTGACTTTCAAAGAATGAAAAAAAAAAAAAAACTGTCTTAAAAGAAATACAATCAGAATTCTTCTTAGAGGCAAGGTAAACTTTGTCTTGCTTACTTTGGACACATCATCAAGAAAGACCGTTCGGTAGAAATAAACATCATAGTAAAGTGGAGGGTTGACACAGTCAAAGGCAAAGGAAGTCTTTGTTAAGATGAATCGACACCCTGAAATGATGGACTGAAATACAGCAACAATCATGAAGATGATACAGGACTTGGCACACTTGTTCTGTTACACAAAAGGTCTCCATGAATCAGAGCCAATGCAATGGCACATTACAACAAGAGATTTTTAGAACTCAAAATACTAATGCAGTGTCAACCCCCATTGGGTTTCCAAGATGGTAAATCTTTATGGAAGTATAGTGACCCATCTTCCTTCTGCAGAGCATCTGTTGAGTTTGAACAAATGGCCTTCTGGTTAACAGGCAAATGCCTTAGGCATTGGACCACTAGAGCTTCTTTTCTGAGGACATAGCATTGTTTGTATATATCTATTTGAAATAAAGAGAAAAATGACATAATGAAAGTCAGCATTTTTTCATAATGTTTTAGAGCATGCACACCATTTACATATGTTGTCTTATTTAATGCAACTCTGTGGATTCATCTTTAGAATAAAGGTTGAAGATCATGCTGTTATGGCTTTTATATGACAACTTGCATTCAATGATGATATCTAGCCAAGCCACAATATCATTATCTAAACTTGTTTTTCCTTAGTTCACGCTGACGGTAACTGCTGTCATTCAGAGGGTGTTTGGTCATATCATCATGGCTTAACCTTACAGCCTCTGAGAATGCATACTGTTCATTCATCTTTGGTAGAGGGATCTATACTTACATTTCTAATTGTCATAATCAACATATAAACTTAAATGAGGTGTTAGCTAACGTTTAAGTAAAATTTGAACTAAAGATTGAAATAAATAAATAAAATTTGTGATGACACTATGTATACTTTATTAAAACAATATTGTTGTTCTTGTTATTATTATTATTGTGTGCCATTGAGTTGATTCTGACTCATAGTGAGCCTACAGAACAAAATAGAATGACCCCATAGAGTTTCCTAGGCTGTAATATTTATGAGAGCAGATGGCCAAGTCTTTTCTTCCAAAGAGCCACTAATGGGTTAAATCACCAATGTTTCAGTTAGCAAGAACTTAATCATTGCCCCACCAGGGCTTCTTATGAAAATAATATATAGTTATATTTATTACTGAAGTCCAACCCTCAAAGTAACATACAGTGTAGGATATATGTATTATATGTAATATGTGTAAAAGTACCTGGAACTATTCTCTTCTTGTCAATGTGGTATTAATTTTTCCTGTTATTCTTCTCTTGTTTTAAAAACAGTATAAAATTCACAACTTCAACTTATTTTTCTGTTTATTGAATTTGTAGAAGAAAAGAGACAAACGTTTTCTCACAATTATCTTTTAAAAGTATTTTTAGGGATTATTTTGAGAATATATTTCATAAACAAATGCTAGCATCTAAATAATGGTAATGAAAAGGACTATCATAATCATTTACTGTAATTTCTGGAACTTGCCGACACCAGAGAGGGAGATATGGTTCCTTCACACTTCATTAGTTTGTCACTTGGTTCTTCTGAAACTCTTGCAGTTAATTTAGATGTGTCTTATAAAAATTTCCCTTTATAGTCATCTGCCTTTACTGTTAAAAAACAAGTCAGACAGGCATATGAGTTGAACATTTACCTGAGGCAGATACACTCCTTGGAGAGAACAATCATTGAGAAAGAAGGGCTGCCTATGCACAGGAAGATAGCCCAAGGGGCAGGAGTCCATGAAGGGATGGACACTGGAAAGAGGTAACTATGGGGAGGAAGTGGGAGGGGAGTTGTTGCATTGTGGTAAACTGTGGTCAACGTTATGAGACAAAGTATATGTAAACTGCTGTATGGAAAGTGAATTTGCTCTGTAAATCTTCACCTAAATCACAATAATAAATAAATAAAAATAATAATAAAACAAGTCAGAGATCAGGGAAATTCTAAGTTTTCAAAGGTTAACTAAAGACTGACTTAACATTAAATGAATTATGTTTCTGTACTTTTAAATACTACCATCTTGGCCAATTTTGTTTTGTACCTTTGATTTCAAATGATCTCATGCAAATGTAGGCACTCAAGTGAATGTTGGCAGAAAATCTCTGATTAAATAACACTGCTTATGTTTGGAAGTCAGAGACCTGAAGAGCAGAAATAGTAATCGATTTTCCTGAACAGTGTAAACAGATTGTTGGAGCACCCAAAGTAGCTTAAGAAAAGCTTAGTAACTGAGATGGTGATTTCTGTTGGCAGCATTTTGCATTGACTTAAGAGGAAATATATTACTCTATGTAAGGAGATTCATAAAGAGAAATCAGAATCAGTACAAAGTAAAAGAATCAATAGATGGAGCTTGGCAACAGACAGAACAAAACTATAGTATTTAATAATTTATTATTGCATAATCTTTCACTTTAATTCTATTTGCAACTTCTTTGTTATTAAAAGGATTCTAAAAATTAAATTTTAAAAAATCCACAATGAGGACTGTGATTCAGAAAGTAAGGTCAAATTGAGAAAATTAGGTTCATGATAAGCTTATATCTTTTCCTCCTGAAGGAATAATACCACTCTAAGAAGATTAAAGATATTGCTCTCCATGTGTTCCATTCATTTTTGACAACTTCCAGTTTACCTAGATTCATACTTCATACATTCCATTTCTGATTGTTAATGGAAGTTTGTAGCTGTTTCCACTCATTTTGAGTAATGCCACATAAGCCAATTGAGGTTCTGAAAGCATTACTCCATCCATATCATTAAAATCTTCTCTACTCTGAGGAGTCAGCTCTTCCCCCTTCATATTTTGACTGCCTTCTGACCTGAGGGGCTCATCTTCTGGCACTATATTGGACAATTTTTCAGGGCTGTTCATAATGTTTTCCAGTAATATATCAGACAGTGTTTCACTGCTTTTCATAAAAGTTTTCACTGGCCAATTCTTTGAGAAGTGGATGGTCTCTTCCTTCTTCTGAGTTTGTCTTAGTCTGGAAGCTCCACTGAAACCTGTCCACCATGGATAACCCTGCTGGCATTTTGCAACACCAGTGGCATAGCCTCCAGCCTCATAGCAACACACAAGCCACCACAGGATGACAAACTGACAAACAAGTTCATCTCCCTTAGTTGTTCATAACCACTCTGCTCACTTACCTGCCTATCTGGGGCTGAGCCTTAAAAGAAAGCCATATCATATGCTCATACCATATGCTTGTACTATATGATCAACTATGCCAGGAATGACAAATTGAAGAGGAATGGTGTGTCATTCATTGTCACAAAGACTGTTTCAAGATCTGTCCTGAAGTACGTTGTCAGTGGTAGGATAATATTCATATGCCTACAAGGATCACCCATTAATACTATTATTCAAATTTATGGACCAATCACCAAAGCCAAAGATGAGGAAATTGAAGATTTCTACAAATTTCTGCAGTCTGAAATTGACTGAACATGCAATCAAGATGTGTTGATTACCACTGTGACTGGAATGCAAAAGTTGGAAACAAAGAAAAGTCACCAGTAGTTGGAAAATGTATCTTTGGTGATAGAAATAGCACTGGAGTTGCCATGATAGAATTTTGCAAGACCAATGACTTATTCATTGCAAATTTTTTTTCAGCAACATAAACAATGGCTATACACATGGACTTTGCCAGATATAATACACAGGAATCAGATTGACTACATCTGTGGCAAGAGGTGATGGAGAAATTCAATATCTTCATCTAAAACCAGGCCAGGAGCTGATTGTGGAAAAGACCATCAATTGCTCATATGCAAGTTCAACTTGAAGACAATTAAAACAAGTCCACAAGAGCCAACATATGACCTTGATAATATCTCTCCTGAATTTAGAGGCCATCTAAAGAATAGTTTTCATGCACTGAACACCAATGACTAAAAACCATAGAATTGTGGGATGACATCAAGAAATCATCCATGAAGAAAGCAAGAGGTCATTAAAAAGACAGGAAAGGAAAAACAAATGAAAAAGGATGTCAGAAGAGACTCTGAATCTTGCCCTTGAATGAAGGGTAGCTAAAGCAAATGGAAGAAATGGCAAGATAAAAGAGCTCAACAGAAGATTTCAAAGAGCAGCTCTAGAAGATAAAGCCAATTACAATGAAATGTGCAAAGACCTGGAGTTAGAAAACCAAAAGGGAAGAACATGCTCAGCATTTCTCAAGATGAAAGAACTGAAGAAAATATTTAAGCCTCAAGTTCCAATATTGAAAGAGTCTATGGGCAAAATATTGAATGATGAGAGAACATCAAAAGAAGATGGAAGGAATACACAGAGTCTCTGTACCAAAAAGACTTGGTCAATGTTCATCCATTTCAGGAGATGGCATATTTTCAAGAACCAATGGTATTGAAGGAAGAAATCAATGCTGCACTGAAAGAACTGGTGAAGAATGAAGCTCCAGGAATTGACAGAATACCCATTGAGATGTTTTAACAAACAGATACCTCCCTGGAGGCACTCAGTCAGCTATACCAAAAGATTTGGAAGGCAGCTACCTGGCCAACTGACTGGAAGAGATCCTCATTTGTTCCCAATCCAAAGAAAGGTGATCTCCCAGAATGTGGAAATTATTGAGCAATATAATTAACATCACATGCAAGTAAAATCTTACTGAAGATAATTTAAAAATGGTTTACAGAGAGCTTCCAGAAATCCAAGCTGTATTCAGAAGAGGATGTGCAATGAGCTATCATTGCTGATGTCAGATGGATCTTGGCTCAAAGCAAATGTTTTGAGCAATGCTGATGTTTTTGTTACCAGATGTTACCAGAAAGATGTTTATTTATGTTTTATTGACTATGCAAAAGCATTTGATTGTGTGGATCATAACAAATTATGGATAATATTGAGAAGAGTGGGAATTCCAGAACACTTAATTGTGCTCATGAGGAACCTGTATATAGACCAACAGACTGTCATTTGAATGGAACAAGGGGATATTGGATGGCTTAAAATCAGGAAGAGGGAGCATTAGGGTTATATCCTTTCACCACATCTATTCAATTTGTATGCTAAGCAAATCATCCGAGAAGCTGGATTATATGGAGAAGAATGTGGCACCAGAATTGGAGGAAGACTCATTAACAACCTGTGATATACAGATGACACAACTTTGCTTGCTGAAAGTGAGGATGACTAGAAGCATTTACTGACAAAGATTGGAGACTACAGCCTGCAGTATAAATTACACCACAACATAAAAAAAAAAAATCCTCACAGCTGGTCCAACAAACATCTTCATGATGGAGTTAGAGAAGATTGAAGTTGTCAAGGACTTCATATTACTTGGTTCTGCAATCAATACAAATGGAAGCAGCAGGCAAGACATCACAGGAGGTGTTGCATTGGGCAAATCTGTTGCTAAAGGCTTCATTCAAATGCTGAAGAGCAAAGGTATCTCCTTGAAGACTAAGGTGCTCCTAATGCAAGCCATTGTGTTTTCATTCACTTCATATGCATGTGAAAGCTGAACAATGAGTAAGGAAGACCAAAGAATGCTGATGTTTTTGAGTTGTGTTTTTTGAGAAGAATGCTAAGAGTACCATGGACCGCTAAAAGGAATAACAGATTTGTCCTGGAAGAAGTGCAGCTGGAATGCTCTTTGGAGGAGAGAATGGCCAGACTTCGTCTCATCTACTTTGGTCATTTTGTCAGGAGGAACCATTCCTTGGGGAAGGATATCATGCTTGGTAAAGTAGAGGGCCAATGAAGAAGGGAAAGGCCCTCAACAAGATGGATTTTCACAGTGGCTACAATGATGGGTCTAGGTATAGCAAGGACCATGGATCTAACACAGAACCAGACAGTGCTTCGTTCTATTGTGCATAGGGTTGCTATGAGTCAGAGATGACCTGACGGCACCTGACAACAACTAGCAAGATAGGTCATTACTACTAATTGTGTTATCTCTGTTGATGTTGTTGTTAAGTGCTTTCAAGTCAGTTCTGACTCACAGTAATACCATGTACAGCAGAATGAAATACTGCCCAGTCCTGCACCATTCTCACAATATTTGCTATGTTTGAGCCCATTGTTACAGCTACTGCAGTTTTTGTTGTGGTGTAATTTATACTGCACACTGTAGTGCATCTCATTGAGTGTCTCCCTCTTTTTTGCTGACTATTGACTTTACCCGAACTAATGTCCAGGGACATACTTTGGACATGTCCTCCTGCTGATAACATATCCAAAATATGTAAGACGATTATCTCTCTATTCTTGCTTCTAAGGAGCATCCACTGAGCCACCAGAGCTCCTTGGCTTATCTATAAGGAGTAAAAAATCTATGATTACTTGTTTAGATAACTATTATTTGTGATAAAGTTGGAAAAACACAGATAAAAGAAATGTAATTTTTGTTAAAGCAACAATCTCTGTTGATGACTACTGTAGTTGCATTTTAAAAGATTTCATTTTACTTGTATCCACAGTCAACATCCATGGAAACAGCAGTCAAGAAATCAGATGTCACATTGTTCTAGGCAAATATGCTGCAAAAGACGTCTTTAAAGTGTTGAAGGGCAAAGATGTCACTTTGAAGACTAAGGTGTACCGAATCCAAGCCATGGAATTTTCAGTTACCTCATATGACTGAAGAAGGATTGATGCCTTTGAATTGTGGTGTTGGCAAAGAATGCTGAAAATACCATGGACTGTCAGAAGGACAAACAAATCTGTCCTGGAGGAAGTGCAGCTAGAATGCTCCTGAGAAACAAGAATGGCCAGACTTCATCTCACCTACTTTGGCCATGTTGTCAGAAGGGACCATTCCCTGGAGAAGGATATCATGCTTGGTAAAGTGGTGAGTCAGAGTAAAAGGGGAAGACCCTCAATGAGATAGATTGACACAGTGGCTGCAATGATGGACTCAAACATAGCAAGAATTTTGAGTATGACACAGGACCAGGCAATGTGTTGTTTTGTTTACATAAAATCACTTGCTATGAGTCAGACTAACTCGACGGAACCTAAGAACAACAATTGTAGTTATATAAATCAACACAAATTATCAAGTCTTTTTAAAGTAGTTTAAAATCACACGTAATTATTCAACCATGAACAAGTGTTAAGCACTATCCTGCCATGAAATGCCTGGGATGGTCATTTTACCACACAATCGTTCATTTAGAACATGCTGATACTGTTTTTAAGCCATTTTCATAAAAATAAGTAATTTTCACAACAATTTATCTATCTATCTATGTATCTTTCTACCTATCTATCTATCTTTATGCTGATTTATATTATCCCAACTTTGTAGTTGAGGAGCTGAGCCATTTAACCAAGATGACACAGCAAATGAGTGGTAAAAGTGAATTTGAAACTAGACAGTATGATCTAGACTATACCTTTACCCGCATAGCCATTCCTGAGAAGATTAGAGAATTAGGGTAAAAAATGCTACAAGATCTAGGGTCACAAGAGAGGATTACCTTTGCCAGATTTGTTACAGTCAAAAGAAACACTGGCCGGTCCTGTGCCATCCTCACAAATTTTCTACCTTTCAGACCATTGTTGCAGCCACTGTATTACTCTATCTTGTTGAGGTTCCCTTCTTTTTCCCTGTCCTAACTTGTCAAGCACGATATCATTCTCCAGGCACTGGTCCCTTCTGACTACGTGACCAAAGTACATGAGACAAAGCATTCTTGGCTTCTAAAGAACATTCTAATTTTACTTCTTCCAAGACAGGTTTGTTCATTCTTTTGTCAGTCCGTGGTATAGCCAATATTCTCCTCCAGCACTGTAATTCAAATGCATAAATTATTCTTCAGTCTTCTTTATTCATTGTCCTCCTATGCATGCATATGAGTCTATTGAAATAACCATGGTTTCGGTCAGGCACACTTTAGTTAGTCTTCAAAGTGACATCTTTCTTTTATACTTTAATGATGTGTTATGCAGCAGATTTGCCTAATGTAGTACATTTGATATCTTGACTGCTGCTTCTATGGGCATTGATTGTGGTTCCAAGTAAAATGAAATCCCTCACAACTCCAATATTTTCTTATTTTATTATGATGTTACTTATTGTTGCATCTGTGAGGATTTTTGTTTTCTTCAGGTTGAGGTGTATTCCATACTGCAAGATGTATGTAGTCTTTGATCTTCATCAGTAAGTGCTTCAAGTCTTCTTCATTTTCAGCAAGCAAGGTTCTGTCATCTAAATATCCCAGTCAATGTATCTTCCTCCAGTCCTGATGCTGTATTCTTCACATACACCGGTTTCTTAGTTTGTTTGCTCAGCATAGACATTGAATGAGTATGGTGAAAAGATACAAGGCTGATGCACAACTTTTCAGATCTTAAACCATTTAGTATCCCCTTGTTCTAATTGAATTGCTACCTAATGGTAAATATACAGGTTCCTCATGAGCACAATTAAGTGGTTTGAATTTCCTGTCTTTCACAAAATATTATCCATAATTTGTTATGCTGCACAAAGTGGAATGCCTTTACGTAACCAATAAAACACAGATAAATTCCTTTCTAGTATTCTCTGGTTTCGGCAAAGATCCATTTGACATCAGCAATGATATGGTTTATTCCAAGTCTTCTGTGTCTGGCTATTCCCTGTCGATAGAATGCTGCAACCATTTCTGAATTATCTTCAGCATAATTTTATTTGTGTATGATATTATTTGATAATTTTGTATTATAGAAATGATTAATTCCAGCTTGGGAATTTTGTTTGTATTCCTCTTCTCTCTTTATTTTTTATCCATGATACTTATTAACACTGAAATTCTATATATTTCGTTCATGTACTTGTCTATTTTTTATGTCCCTCCCCTACAAAGAAAGCTGTATCAGGATGAGGAGTTTTCTTTCTTTCATTTGCTCCTGTATTCCAGTAACTAGAGTAATGCTTAGCACAGATAAGGCAACTGATGCTGGTTTTCAAAATGAACACTGATGCAGGATATGATTGGCATGATTAGCTGTAATTATATTATGGGACTAACTATGTGCTTGTCATACTCTAGATGCTCTTCAGTTACCCACATACTCAATCCTGACACTGAACCTATTGGTAAGGTAGCCCATTTTACAGCTGAATGACCGTGGTGAGAGGTGAATGGGCCTTGAAGTCAGAAAATGGAAGTAGGTAGTTCTATGTCACATTTTAAAAGGACATTTATAAGAATTATCTATAATTGAAAAAAAAATCGAGATGGAGAGAAAAACGATATGATTATAATATGTAATTTTACAAAGTCAGTAGGTTTTGCACACATGAATATTTATATAGTACTAATCTACTACTAAATTACAGATTTTTAAAAATAATCTGTGTGATATCAGATACAGTCGATTCACTTCTGAGTGGACTAGAACTGCTCACCTTTCTCAGTTAGCAGCTGAGTGTATTAACCCAGGAACTCCTCAGAGTCACCTAGGGACCTTGTAAACAATATAATGCCAAGATTATAGATTCTGAGTAAGTATTTATTGAGTCTGTATCATTAGCTGTGTTAAAGTTTGCCAGATGCTTCTGGTGAATAAGCCACTGTCGGGCCCTAGATGAGTAATATCACTCAATATCCAAATCAGACAGTAAAACATTAAGGCATCATGGTGATATGTCAATTTACATGCATTACATTGAAGGATAATCTAGTTTATGAAATATGTCTATTGAAGTGATGCCATTAATTGAATACAAGTGCATTGTGCACCCATTCAGACAGAATTACTAGCTTATCTTCTCTCACTTTCACCCCACACCAGCAATTCTACTTGTAAAAACAAAACATCTCTTCTTTTCCCCACATTGCACACCACTGGGGAGGTATAGTTATTCTTAGAACAAAAACAGAGGTTATTTTAGAGTGCTTAGTAAAGTAATTGAAGAGTTATGTCTCTGACTGGAAAGGTAAAACTGCAGAAAATAGTTATTGTTATCGTAGGGCTGTTTTTTAGACATATGTGCATAGTAGAAACCAAGAACAATACAACTTTGCAATTATTTCCATACCAATTGTTGAGAGCTGGGATTAAGGCACTTACTATAGAAAATACTTTTAAATTGAGCAGTATTACTGATATTTCCAGTCAAAGTCAAATTTGTTTTTATGTTATCTTGTCAAATAGCCTTTATCAATTTGTTGAATAAAATAGGGTAGGCACCATGTGTACATACAGAGAGAATGTTAGGGGATGATATAGAGCTTTGTGTGATAAATATGAATTGATGTCTTTGATTTTCAACATGAAAATACCACCTCCCAAATATCTTAATCAATTACCTCTTTTTAGTAGTAGGTTAGTAATATAATGCTATTGGTATGTTGTTACCTGCTGTTGAGTCGGACCTGACTCATAATGACCCCTCTTTGGTTTGCTGAGGCAGTATCACTACAGAAGTAGATTGCCCAACCTTCCTTCCAAGGAATGGTTGACGGGCTTGAACCACCAGCCTTCTGGTTAGCAGTCAAGTGCCTTAGGCACTATGCTACCAGAGCTCCTAGTAATGTAATAACATTGAATAATTAAATATATTTTGAATATTAATTTAGTATATTAGAATTATGATTATAAGTTCACTTTTAAAATTCTTTAATTGTCAAACAGCTTGCATTTATTTCTGAGCTTATGCACTATCATACACATATCTATGATGCATATATGGAGCTCTGGTGCCACATGGTTAAGGCATTGGACTGCTAACTAAAAGATTTCAACATACCAGCTGCTCCATGGGAGAAAGTGGAGGCAGTCTGCTCTCCTAAAGATTTACAGCCTTAGAAACCCTATGGGGTCACTATGAATTGGAATCAACCTGATGGCAGAGGGTTTTATGATGCATATAAACATATGTTCACACATATGCTAACACATGAATTTACACATGTACACATCTAACCTAAAAGATGTTTACAAGTCCCATACCAGGTTATGAATTAAAACATAAGCACTACTGTAAATTTCACAGATTTTCAAAAAAAATTCTAAATGGTATTGAATCACTTGATGGACAAATATCTGAAATACGGCAAGACAGAGTTGAATATGTAGTGTTTCTTGCAATCACTGCATTCAGACATTTAATCATCAGTGTTAATCATTAAGTTTATCAGGTTTCTTCCTTGACAGTTCGGTACAGCTGGGAGGTTTTTTGTCTTATCTTTTTTAAAATCAATTTAGGATTGAACTTTACTCAAACAAATAAGAGAAGTCTTAAAGCTGAGGAGAGCTGAAAGACAATTTTTATGGTGGGTTGCCCCAACATAAAGCCAGCATCTTTTTCTATGGAATGCTCTAAGAAGTACAGATTTTCAGTAAATAGTTTCCATTTGTCAGTATTGTATGTATAGTTCTTTTTGTTTTCTTGATTAAAATTGTTTTTCTTGGGGAATAATACAGTCTGACTAGTTCTTTTGTAACTCCATAGATATTTACAGCTAAAATCATCCTTAGAAATACAGCCTCATTAGTTTGTTGTTGTTGTTATGTGCTGTAGAGTCGGCTCCGACTCATAGCGACCCCTCCTTGGGTTTGCGAGGCAGTATCATTACGGAAGTAGATTGCCCAACCTTTTTTCGGAGGAGTGGCTGATGGATTTGAACTGCCAGCCTTCTGGTTAGCAGTCAAGTGCCTTAGCTACTATGCTACCATTAGTTTATTGACAGAGAAATTGCAATCCACAAAGGGTAAACAACTTGCTCAAGGTTATTTCTAGAGAAAAGGTTTTAAGCTTTCCTAAAATGTGCAGAGTCCTATCAAGATTTTGCCCCTCCAGGTGGCCACAGGCAAAGTTGTTAAACTGATAGAGTTTTTCTTCTCCAAGAGGACCTTTGTTCCCAAGACAGTGACCAATAGTGACCCTTACTCAGGGCTTGCCTGGGGCTTCCACTAGAAGCTCTCTCATCCATGGTCTTCCTTATTTTTGTTAAGCTTTTCGTTTGTAAGAGGAAGGGAAATGAACTTAACTAATGTAAAAAAGAAAGAAAGAAAAAAAGAGGGTTTCATGTGAACTGGCGTGATTTGTCGGAAGCAAATTTAGAAAATGTGTAGTCTGCTTCTCTCTGATAGTGCTGCTGCTCTTTAAATATCTGCTGAGTTCATTAAGACCACAGGGTTTGGAGACAATTGCCTGATTTCAAACTCAGCATTGGCACTTAGGAAATGAATAATTTTGGGCAAATTACTTAACCACTCTCACCCTTATTTTCCTCATTTACACAATAGGGATTTTAATGGGATCTTGCTTGTTGGCTGTGAGAAATAAATGAAACATTCCATGTCCCAAATATAGCACTCAGTACATGCTATTATTATCATTATTATCAATCAACTTTTCTCTCTTATATATATAGAAATATTGTCCTCCATTGCTTCTACATTCCTAATTTCTGCTTACTCAATTTCTGCTGGCTTCATGATAGTAATTCTAACCCCTAACATTTTTTCAATGCATCTTTGTAATTTAGGCCTTGTTCTCAAGATCCCAAACCTGTAAATATTCTATTCAAAATTTTCAAAAGCAAGAACCATTTCAACTCAAGCATATTGTCTGTTTTGGTTCAAGTGCTTATCCCTGATTTATTCTACTGTGACAATGTCATGTAACATTCAATGATAAGTAGATCAGTTTCCCTGCAAGAGACTATCACTGGTAGGCACTATTATTAATATTCACCTAGTACAGAATACCAAACTTTTGTCAAGATGCCCAATGTTCTCCCTATCCTTGATTGTATTTCCATTTACTAATCCTCCTTTTCCTCCTATCAAAGGCAGGCACTCATTAGAATCTATCATGTTAAAAAATAAAACTCTTCTAAATGAAGATGTGCACTATTGATAATAAATGGTATGATAAATGCAGCTATGTGGTTGTTGTGTGCCGTCAAGTCGGACCCGACTCATAGTGACCTCTCCATGAGTTTCCGAGGCAGTATCACTATGGAGGTAGATTGCCCCATCTTCCTTCCAAGGAGTGGCTAGTGGGTTTGAACCACCAGGCTTCTGGTTAGCAGTCAAGTGCCTTAGTCACTATGCTACCAGAGCTCCTGTGCTAGGAAGAGTCCCCAATGGGTATAAACTGCTAATGTGCTCAGCTGCTAATTGAAAGTTTGGAAGTTCAAGCCTACCCTAAGGTAGCCTGGGAAGAAAGGCCTAGAAATTTATGTCTTAAAAAAATCAACCATTGAAATTTCTGTAGAGCACAAGTTTACTGTGGTACATATAGAGTCATGAAAAGAGAGAATCAGCTCGGTGCCAAGTGTTTTATTTACATGCAAGAATCATCTGGAATAATGTTATATGTATATAGAACACAGTACTGGTCACCTAGGTTTTCATCTATGTTATCTTCTAGAGGAGTTGTGGTGGTGCAATGGTCAAGTGCTCAGCTGCTAACTGAAAGGACAGAGGTTTGAACCCACTAGCTGCTCCACAGGTGAAAGAAAGATGTGGCACTCTGCTTCTATAAAAATTATAGTCTAAACCAAATCAAACACCAAACTCACTGCCTTCAAGTCGATTCTGACTCATAGTGACCCCCATTGGGTTTCTGAGGCAGTAAATCTTTATGGAAGTAGATTGGTTCATCTTCCTTCTGTGGAGTGGCTGGTGGGTTTAAACTACCAAACTTCTAGTTAGCAGTCAAAACCTTTAGGCACTGTGACACCAGAATGCCTATTGGACAGTGTTACTCTGTCCAATAGGGTGGCTATGAGTTGCCATCAACTTGATAGCAACATGTTTTGTTTTTAAATTTTCTACAACTTACATGTTTTTTATGTCTCACACAAAGGACTAAGGTCAGTGTCTATAGTTTTTGCATGTTTTTATCTTCTCAGCTTACCTCTGGGCATCTTTGGAGCAATGGTGAACAGTTGATGGGCTTATAGTGCTTCTTCTCAAATAGGCTGTTCTCCTCTCTGCTTCTTTGCCTGAAGACTTATGCCCATGCTTGGGTGGTTTCTGAACATAGTACAGCCTTGAAGATGCTGAGGATGTATAATATCCCCATAGGCAATCACCATTCAAGCAGAAATAGAAGTTGGTAGACAAATTTCTCATAAACAAGCAAACAGACAAACAAAAAACTCATTGCCTCAAGCTGATTCTGACTCATAATAGCACTATAAAAAAGAGTAGAACTTCCCTATAGGGTTTCCAGGTCTGAAATCTTTATGAAATAGAAGTGTCACATCTCATGAAGCAGCTGGTGGGTTCGAACTGCCAACTTTTCAGTTACCAGCCAAGCCCTTAACCACTAAGTCACCAGGGTTCCTAAACCTCTCACAGGGACCACTATAAGGTTTTTATTCCACACTGATGGTCAGAAGACTTCCAGGGATTGAGTTCCAGGTACCCAAAGCATTACCTAGCTCATCAATGAGTATTTATATTGTTTGTTTTTTTTTCTCCCTTTCTTGTCATACTTTTCCCAAGTCCTTACTTATGCTGCCCAAATCATTCTCCAATAAATTCAATGTGCCTAAGTCTTTGTTTCAGGGTCATTTTTTGATGGAACAAAAATTAACTAAATGTATTATATATATTTTAATGTAATTGTCACAATAGTCTTTGGAAGGCAATACTACTATCATTTTACATTAAAATACTGAGATTAACAGAAAGTGTAAGTGATTCACACAGGAACTTAGTTATTAGGCAGCAGAACCTAAATTTAATATTGATCTGTGTGACTTCAAAGTTCATTCATAAACTCAACACTATATTTTACATAAGGAAATCTAATTGTGATAATATACTTTATCTGTAATTTTGTATATGTTTGAAATGAATGTTCCATTTTTTAAAAAAAAGCAACTTTAACAAGAAATGGTGCTTTGAAGCAGTAAATTATTCTACCTATTTTAATGGTTAAAACCACTTTCATATATCACTTCTAGCATATTTTTTTTAAATATCCAACATACCACAAATTGTGTTGTTTTTGAACATATCATCAGATTGGGCTAAGAGCTTTATGTCTAATTGAAACTCCTACCTCTGCTCCTATCCTATCTGCATTAAGCCTTGGACAAAATTTCTAAGTTTCTAAGATGTAATCAGGATAGTGTCCACTTCCTATGGAGTCCGTGGGTGGTGCTCAGATACTAAATGAAAGGCTGGTGGGTCAAGGTGCCCCAGAGGAAAGTCTTGGGAATCTACTTCTGAAAAATAAGCTTTTGAAAACTCAGTGGAGCAGTTATACTCTGACATACTTGGGGTCATTATGAATAAGAATTTTAGAAAATGGCAACAGTTTTTCTTTCTTTCTTTCTTTCCCTACTTCATAGACTTTTAGTGAGGCTGAAACATACTAGTGAATGCCAAGCCCTTAGAGAATGCCTGGTGATGTGTAATAACAGTAACACAGAACAATATGATTTTATGTATTGAGATTTCTCAGTTGTAATAATTTATGCCAAGAAATCTACACTTCTTAGAGGAGAGGTTTCATAGAAAGGGATACTTGTAGTTAATGAGAGCTTATAGGCTTATAGTGTGCAAGGCCACACACCTAGTGGTGGCAGGCTATCCAATTTACTCTCTATCACTAACCTAGGGCAAGAAGAAGCCCTAGTGGTGCAGTGATTAAGTGTTCAGCTGCTAACCAAAAGGTCAATGGTTTTTAAAACCCAGAGCTCTGTGGTTTGAACCTACCAGGGACTCCACAAAGAAAGATGTGGCAGCATGCTTCCATAAAGATTTACAGCCTTGGAAGCTCTAAGTGACATTAGTATACTTACTTATTTTCAAAAAGAAATGGTTGTGTTAGGGATGATAAATGCAATCAAAGTACAGTCAGATATTTCTCCCTCTAATCTAACTTTTTTGCTAGCTGAAAGCTAAGCAGGAAGCCATGTATCAATTTAACTGGTGAATCCCTATTTCAGAGAACACAAGTATTTGATTCCTTCCTGACTATCACATTGTCTCCTCCTAAATAGATAGACTTGGAAATGGAAGTATCTGTCGCACAAGAAAAGAACCAAAGTTTGGCAGCTCCCTGTGGCCATTGAGTCAATTCTGACTCATAAGGATCCTATGAGATGTAGTGGAACGGCCACATAGAGTTTCTAAGACTATAAATTTTTATGGAAGCACATTCCTATCTTTCTCCCACAGAGCAGCTGTTGGTTAGCAATCAAGTACTTAACCACTGAGCAACCAGGGCTTCTTTGCTTGAGAGTTAGAGAGGTGGAATGTTTCAGAACCTTACACTAGAAACACTAGAAACCCTTTGATTAAAACTTCTGTCCTATGAACTTGGATATGAGTAAAGATGTTTTAAAAAACCTGGGTTTACACTTCAAATACTTCCCATGTGGGCCACCATTCTCTTCTGGTTCACCCATTCTTTTTCTCAAATATATTAGTAAATCTAAACTTGTGTTTCTGAAGTTTTGTAGTCCTAGTATGTTCTCATCACCATTGAGGCAAATTTTAATTCTTTGTTTTTTTTTGGATTATACACTGTGCTCTGCAGGGAATAACTTATTACCTCCATTTCCAAATGCTGGGAGGTTTTTGGTGGTGCAAACTATTGTTTGAGCTTGTCAGATAGCTAAAAAGAAATTTGAAGGTTTTGAGTCCACAAAGAGGCAACTCAGAAGGAATCCTGGTGATGGACTCCTGAAAAATCAGCCATTGAAACCTCTATGCAGTACGGTTCTGCTCTGACGCATGTGGGATCACAGTGAGTCAGAGTTGACTCAATAATATTTAGTTGTTCAAAGAGTAACTTCATAGCTGAAAATTTTATTATTCCTATTTTAAGGTGCAGGTAACTGAGGTTATGAATATACAAAGGATAAATGAGTTTATGAACATATGAAGGATCACTGAACCTAAAGCTAGTGCATGACTGGCAGAATCTAAATTCAAAATAGTTTTTCTGAAGTTCACCAGAATACATCACCTACTTCTTCATGGCTTGTATGCCAGTAGGTAAAAATACATCCAGTAGCAAACACTTTATCATGATAAGAAAAACATAGAAGAGTGTACCTTAATATCATTAAGTGGTTTTAAGGTGGCATTTACTTATTTAATGATAATAAATCTTGTCATGATAGAGTGCCAAGTATTCAGCAACATAATTTTCTGAAAGGTTGTCCAATTTAGCTCTAAAATTGCATTTTACTGGTTGACTGCTTAGATCACATAAAGAATTATTACTGGATCTTGGATTAGAGACTTTGCTGGCTGACTTACAGCTCTCTCTTCCCAGAGGATAGCTGCATCATATTCCACCACATTAGCTGTACTAATGTTTTAAGAATATTAATTGACATTATTTTTTGATTGATAATTAAAAATGAAGTAGATGGTATATTTAAAGTAATCCTGCTTTAGGCCACACATCTATTTGAATAAAAGGAATAATATAATTACCTTACAAAGATTAGGGAGAAGTTATTAGATCTGGGAATGAATGTCACATTTGACAATTGAAATGTATCAATATATTGATACATGTGACTCTGTGACTAAAGGCTGAGCATTTCTATCCTTCTGTTTGGGCAATTTGCTCAATTACAAGGTAAATGATGACCCATACTCTCCTTTTGATTTTAATTGTGTTCCCCATCCCGTAAAGAACCTAGTGTAATGGTGCTCAAATCACGAATTGGTTACTTGGAGATTATTGGTTTATGGATTTGTATGGATCTTCCAAAAGTTGGCATTCATATTTCCATGAATTTAAATATAGTATTATATTTTTTAAACATCATATTTGGTAATATCATCAGTGATCTAATAAGAAAAATCTTTAATTTTGGGGAAATAGTAGAGATCACAGAGGCAGATACTGATTTTCCAAAATTCTAAATTTGTTAAAACCTCAAAATTTATCATTGACAATAAACACCAGCCAATGACACCTACCCCTCACTTATACCAACTTTCTCATTATCTGACATTTCCATTCAAAATAATTTAAGACATTTACTATTTGACTATTTTGTGCATTAACAACATACATCTAGCATTAATGAATGCCAAGGTGCAAAGTTAGAGTAACACTAGCAGTGATGGTTAAGGTTATATGTCAACTTGAATGGGCTATGATTCTCAGTGGTTTGAGAGTTATGTGATGATATAATTTGGCAGTGATAGAATGATGAAATTTGACAATTATGTAATGATATAATTCAACAGTTATAAAATGATATAATTTTGCAGTTATGTAATGATGTAATTGGTAAGTTATGTAATGATGTAGTCTTGCTTTGTTTTGTGTTAAGATGTAGTCATCCTCCATTTTAACATTAGCTAATTTTCCTATAATGACCTAGTTTTTGGATATTAGTCACGTTGATAAGTGATGAGTGGGTGCAATTTTTAGAGAATGAGAGTTTCCTATTCATTTTGAGTAAATATTACCAAATATTCAACTATGAGTATCTGAATATCTGAATATGTTAAGCAGAATTTGAAGATGGCCCTCAATGATCCATGCCCTTGTATAATGTTTTTCCCCTTGAGTATGGCATGGACATGTAGACATAATGAGACATAGCTCCTGTGGTTAAGTTATGTCATGTAGCACAGTTTACTTTAACAAAGGAAGAAAAAGTAATTGTCCTTAGTGGGTCTTATCTAATCAGATGGTTCATTAAATTCATCAAACTCTTTCTGGGGGAAGAGATTCAGAAGGTGAGAGAGATTCAACATGAAGGGAAATATCCATTACTTTAAAAATGGCAGGGAATGGTAGGTAGCCTCTGGAGCTGAAGTATCCCTCTGGTCAACAAGCAGCAATATGACAGAGACCTCTGTCCTACAACTACAGTGATTGAATTTTCCCAACAACCTAAATGAGCTTGGAAGCAGAATTTTCCCTAAGGCCTCCAGATAAAAAGTCAGTTTAGTGGACAGCTTGAGTGTGAGGCCCTGGTCAGAGATCCCAGTTGAGCTTCTTCTGGACTTCTGACTGCAGAACTATGCAATAATATACTGTAATTGTTTTAAGTCACTAAGTATGAGGTAATTTATTATGCAGCAATAAAAATAAACAAAAACTAATTCACTCACCATAGTTTGTTAGTTTTTCTTGCAAGTAAAAATGATGTTCTAGAAAGAAGCTGGTTGATCATCTCTGATATCAAAGTATTGCACAAGTGCTTTTCCTCAAGACAAGGACCATACTTTGTTATGTGATAGAAGTGTTTCATAAGTATTTCCTAATTCATCAAGCAGAATATTAAATTGACAGGCACTCAAGGGTTGAGATTTAATAACAATAATTTTTACAGTTTCAAACCTCAGCATTCTTAAGTAAACTTAAGTATCAGTGAAGAATGCCATGTCTACTAGTAGTGTCTGGGGCTTTGACTGAGGTATCAACAGTTTTAACTACCATTCTACACAATGAAACTACCAAACAAATATCTCAGTATTATTGTCAAAATAGTTTCGACCAAGCAAAGCAGATCTCTCTGAAAGGGTCTCGGGGACTCTCAGACATTTACACCAATCTTTGAGAATCACTTTGAGAATCACCTATAATTTCATTTATTGCCCTGTTTTCAAACGACATCTATACACTGATAATTCCAAAATTCATATCACTAGCCCAGATTTGCCCTGCTCCACTCTCATGTAACCCCTGTATAATACTGTTATGTTAGCAGCATGGCTAACATAACAAACTCAATGAATCCAAAACCTAGTTAAAATTTCTCTACTCAAGCCTTCCACGTATTCTGCCTAGCCTTCCACATCTCAGTACATAGAAGATTTTTCTTCCAAATTATCATAACAAAGAGCAAAGTAAAAAAAATTTACATTTTGCATAATTGTTTAATTAGAAAACCTAACTTGAAAAAAAAAAAAAACAAAAAGCCAAACCTTTAGTTAATGATCTGGAAAAATTATTCCAGGGCAATTTACAGAAAACTGTGCTGTAAAGTATATAGTTCATACTTGCACTGAGCCCTTTTACTAACAGGGACTTGTCCCTTTACAGTTTTTTTTTGTTTGTTTGTTTTTTGTTTTTTTTAAGTGCAGTATGCTGTTGTTGTTGTTGTTAAGTGCCGTCGAGTCGTTTCCGACTCATAGCGACCCCATGCACAGCAGAACGAAACACTGCCCGATCCCGCACCATCCCACAATCCCTGCTATACTCGAGCCCATCATCGCAGCCAATGTATCAATCCATCTCGTTGAAGGCCTCCCCCTCTTTCGTCGACCCTCCACCCTACCAAGCATGACATCCTTCTCCAGGGAATGGTCCCTTCTTAC
>NW_006921787.1:6356706-6373611 GCF_000298275.1 Orycteropus afer afer
TTTGTCCTGCTGTTGGAGACCTCTCGTATCCCCCCCACCTGGGTCAATGTGGCTGACTGTTCCTCTGTCTGGCTTCCTGTCTTTTAAAGTGCAGTATAATAATGGTATTTTGGAAATATTGGCAAGTGAGTTTAAACTGCCAACATTTTGTGCCACCCAGTTCAAAACAATTTGTTCCACCCAGCAACTTGAATGTTATAAATTATCTTGTTATCACTGGCTGAATACAAAATGATTAATTCAATCCCAATGTGGGCCAGTTAACTTTTAGTGTTGTGTAGTGTAATCCTGGTCAAGAATCTTATAGGACAGATATAAAACAGTGGGCTAGTGATGTTTTTGAATTAGTTTCTGTTATGTTTATCTAGTGCTGCTCTAACAGAAAATACCACAAATAGGATGTCTTTAACTAACAGGAGTTTATTCTCATATAGTTTTGGAGCCTAGAAGTCTGAGTTCAAAGTTCCAAGATCTCAGGGTTGGGTGAAAGCCCCTCAACCTTAGGTTTCAGCTCTGCCTCTTGCTTCCAGCCCACTGAAGCTGGAGGTTTTCTTCACTCACGCAGTTGCTGGCTGCTGAGTCTGACAAACCTAAGGTCTAAAAGTAAAAAAGCACAGTCCCAATATTACCAAATGGCATGACAGGTCTTTGACTCAAATCCATTAAGAGTACCAAGAACAGCAGACAGCATGGTAGGCTGCTGAATAACTACTCAGCTACATGGAGGATTCAAACGTGCCATAAGCTACAAACCATTCCTAAAGATTCTCCTTTTATACTGGGAGCATACCACAACCCTAAGGCAGCTACTCAGCTGCTCATAGTAGATTTCTCCATGGAGTTGATCACCAGTCTCATAATGGGGAATACTATAGCCAGCTTCCCAGCCACTCAAAATCAGGCCCAGCCAAATTGGCATATATCCTTAATGACCACAGGTCCCATTGGTCCTCACTACTGAAATATACAAACCATATAGCTATATAAATGCACCCAAGTATCTGCCCATGCATATCTCAGGTCAGTGGGATCAATTCTGTTTACAAATTGACATATATGATTTTTTGTACAATATATTTAAAAATGATTAGACTTAGAAGTTTAAGAAATGAAAAGAATATTGTTCAATAGTAGTAAAGAGACTAAAGAAAGAAATAGATGTTTTTACTATAGCCCAGTCCTCCCATTATTCAAAAGACACAACTGTCGGATACTCACATCTGTGGAGCTTCTTTGAACAATGTGTTCGTTTCTGAAGACTTCACAGCTCTACCCCATGACATAAATCCCTCAGGGCTTGGTTTACACACCTACCACTAGGTATCGTTTGAGTTTCCCTATGGGTCATGGAAGAGAAATATTTTATCTTTTCATGAAAGAATAAAGACTTTACCAACAGATACTGCAAGTCTCTCCTACTGTGAAATGCCCTCACCCTCTGAGGGGTGTCAGCCCCATGAACGTGGCACACTGGTTAGAGGCATTGAAAGCTAGCAGAAAAGAAATATTTGTCATTGAGCTTATTGTTAATAGGTCCTCTCCCAGTAGGAAAAGGCAGCTGTATTATATTGAAGTGCTTATGTGAATAGCAAAGACTGAGGTTGGAGTGAGTGAACAACTTCTACCCATCCTATGAACAGAAAAAGAAGAGTGATACTGGTAGTTGCTGAAATGGTTTTCTAATAACTACCCTCCCTCATTTTTAAGTGCAGTATAATAACGGTATTTTGGAAATATTGGCAAGTGAGTTTAAACTGCCAACATTTTGTGCCACCCTTTATTGCCTTATTGAATGACAATCAGGTACCAAATTCCCTGTTGGAAACAAAGATGACACAAAATTATAATTCCTTGTGGACCTTATTCAGGGAATTTATAGTTTCTTTCTCAGCATTCTGTATGTGGCAAAGCTTAAGGGGAAACACTGAGGAAAGGAAAACAATAACAACTTACAGTCACTGTTATCGTAAATTGAAATGTTCTCCCTAATGAATTGGAAATTTCTCAAGCAGTCTGAATAACTACTGTCAGTTAGCTTATATTTATTTTCTCATTTAATCTTTGAAACAGCTCTGCAAGGTGGGTGATATCATCTTTATTAAATGGCTGAGGGATTTGGGATTTAGAAACATCAATTAACCTGCCAAGGTGACATCTCTAATGAGTTGCACCATAATGATTAGATTTCACATCTAACTCCAAAATTCATGTTGTATAAGTATGAGGCTTTTCCTATTTATTATAACCAAGTGTTAAACAAAAGCAGGAAATGCCCTTTTTATAGGAGAAAAAGAAAGGTAGCCAACATATATTCAGTGCTTATAAAATACCCAGTATGAAGGCTACCAAAAAAAAAAAAAAAAAAAAACCCACTGCCATCGAGTCGATTCTGACTCATAGCACCCCCATTGGGTTTCCAAGGCAGTAAATCTTTTATTTATTTATTCACATACCCTTTGTCTCATGACGTTGTCCACAATTTACGACAATGGAACAGCTCCTCTCCCACTTCCTCCCGATAGTTATCTCTTCCCTGTGTCCATCCCTCCATGTACTCCTGCCCTCTGAGCTGTCTCCCTGTGCATAAACAGCCCTTCTTTCTCCCATGATTGTTCAAAGAGTGTATCTACCACAGGTAAATGTTCAACTCATATGCCTGTCTTTTGTTCAGCTGGAAGCCACAGGTGTGGGTTCAATACCAGAACTGAAGGGCAGCTAGGGGCCATAGTCTTAGTGGTTCCACCAGGCTCTATCAGAGCAGCAAACCTGGTCCTCCCCTTTTTTTTTTCCCTAAACGATTTTGAGTTTTGTTCCACATTGTTCTCCCACTCTATCCATGATCTCTTACATACATCCCCCTGTGAGTGGTTAAGAGTGGTAGCCAGACACCATCAAGTTCTTCTGGTCTCATAGTCGTATAGGCTGTGGATCTCATGGTGTACCAGTCGCTAGGACTAATTGTTTCCATGAATCTTTCATTTTCTTCATTCTCTTTGCTCTGGACAAGGAGAGGCCCATTGTTTCATCTAGATGGCTGTTTGCAAGCTTTTGAGATCCCAGTCACTACTTGCCAAAATAGGAGGTGGAACAATGTTTTGTGTAGTATGTTATGCCAATTGAGCTTGATGTTCCCTGCGACTGTGGTCCCGAGCCCACTGATTCAACTACTTGCTCCCTCTGGGTAACTGGCTGTGACCAAGAAATGACAACAACCTTGTCCCTTGGCAGCTCTACTATACCACTGGGAATTCTTACAGAACATACAAATACACTTATAGGACTTTTGTCTGCCAACACTATGCATGGACTTGGGTACACTCCCTGCTGCATAGACATACCTAATAGTTCACCCTGTCCACCCATCTAACCACATGTATACCCATGTTTAAGGCAGTAAATCTTTAAGGAAGTAAATTTTCCAGTCTTCCTTCCACAGAGTGGCTGATGGGTTTGAACAGCTAGCCTTCTGCTTAGCAGTCAAATGCCTTAGACACTGCACCACCAGAGCTCTACATAGGCTACAGAACATTCTATGTGAACAATACCCCGTAAAGTTGTTCAACTTTACCTGACAGCCCTTACCTGCATTGTGCTTTACATTATGCATATATTATCTTGTTTATTCACAACATACTCTTTCAAGATATATATTATTATTATTATTATTGTTGTCTTTTAGAAGAAGACATTGCAGTTATTTTTTCCAAAGTTAACTTTCTATTTAATAAATGATAGAGGAAAGATTTGAACTCTATTCTGAATGTTCTGCCTAGGATAAGATGATAAAACAGAATGTAAGAGTCCTTAAATTCAACCTTTAATTTTAATTGATGAGAAAAGTTCATACTGTGGCTCAAGATTTCACAAACTTTTAGAAGACTGAAGTTCAGATATGGACTTCCAGAACAGTGCCATTTCCACTGAATCCAACATATTTCTAAGATGATAGTGTGCCTTGCAAAGAAAACTAGCTTTTGTTAGCCCAAATGGGAAAATTAGAAAATTATAGTTGAAAAACTTTCCAGGCCACAAAATATAGAAAAGAGTGTCTTCAGAAAGAAAAGACCCAAATCTTTTGTTGAAATGGGTGGGTTTTCTGAGATAATTCAGTTTACGGTCCTCTATTTTCTCCAAATAAAAACAGGAAAAAGTGTGAAGTGGAAAAGTTTCCAGGGCACATTATAACCCCTTTTGTTGATTTACTCTCTTCCTCCAGAATTCCTCTAATTAACCCATTGCCCTAATTTTCATGTTCCCCTACCTTTTCTCCCTCTTATTCCTGATCTTTCTGAGATCCCCTTGGTTTTGGCAAAAAAAAAAAAAAAAAAAGCTTGAAATAACTCCTATTGAGTAAACAAATACATCACTACAAAGCTAAGTAAAAATCTTTTAATCCCAACTTGTTCCAAGTTAGAACCTGAATGTTTTTATTTCTGACCACTTGAATCAGAGGGAAATAAATTATTTAAATGCAGGTCACGATTTAAGTACATGTGAGACAAATAATGTTAATTATTTTCCTTCTCGTAAAACATTATACTGAAATTACCCTGGAAATTAGTAAAAGAATTCAATAACCAAGTGTGGTAGTTAAGGTCATGTGTCAACATGGCTGGGCCTGGTTGAGTAGGTGGGCAGCTGGATGTAGTATTCCCCATGATGAAACTGGTAATCAACCCCATGATGGAATCTACTGTGAGCAACTGAGTAGCTGCCTTAGGGAGATGGTCTGCTTCCTGTATATAAGGAGAAGCCTTGGGAACGGTCTCTAGCTTAGGGCATGCTCGAATCCTCCATGTAGCTGAGTCATTGTTCAGCGGCCCACCATGCTCTGTTGACCTTGGGACTTCCAATGGACATGAATTAATGGCCTGCCATGTGGTTTGGTAACATTGGGACTGTGCCATTTTATTTGTCAAACTTGGGCTTGCCAGCCTCAGCAGCCAGCAGCTATATGAGAAAAGAAAAGCGTCTAGCTTCAGTGGGCTGGGAGCAAGAGGCAGAGCTGAAGTCCATGGTTGAGGGGCTTTCCCATAGCCCCTAGAGCCTGGCACTTTTAACTTGGACTTCTAGCCTCTCAATCTGTGAGAGAATACATTCCTGTTTGTTCAAGCCATCCCATTTGTGGTATATTCCTGTCAGAGCAGCATTGTTGTTGTTGTTGTTATGTGCCATCGAGTCGGCCCCGACTCATAGCGACCCCTCCTTGGGTTTCCGAGGCAGTATCACTACAGAAGTAGGATTGCCCAACCTTCCTTCCGAGGAGTGGCTGGTGGGTTTGAACCGTCAGCCTTCTGGTTAGCAGGCAAGTGACTTAGCCACTATGCTACCAGAGCAGCATTAGGTGACTGAAACACCAAGCGTTACTATTTTCCCAACCACCCCTTTAGAAAGGAAGAAAGATGGGGCAATCTATTTCTGTAGTGATACTGCCTCGGAAACCCAAGGAGGGGTCCTGAGTTGGGTCCAACTCGATGGCACATAACAACAATCACCACCTTTGGAAATGATTATTTGTGTAATAATATAACTTCAAATAAAGAAACTTTTTTTTTTTTTTTTTTTAAATGTAATAGTGCCTTTACCTCTGGTGGCATAGTGCCTAAGACATTTGACTGCTAACCAGAAGACTGGCTGTTCAAACCCACCAGCCACTCTTTGGAAGGGGGACTGGGCAATCTACTTCCATAGAGATACTGCCTCAGAAACCCAAGGAAAGATCACTATAAGGCAGAATCAATTAAATGGCAGTGAGGTGTTTATTTATTTATTTAAATTTTATTTTAAATAACTTTAGTCTAAAAGATTCTGAAAATCAGTCAACAATGTGTAGCAACAAAAACTCTGTTAAAATTATGTAGTAAATAAATATCTATGACTTCTCAGGTGCGAAGAATCACATATAACTGGAAGTTGATTTGAGAATAAAAAAATTAAACTTAATAATCTAGTTGCTAAAGTTTGGTTGTCAGTTTTTTTTGCATTTCCATGTTCAATGAAATCAAAATATCTAATAATAAATATGGGAATGCAAATTTATGTGTAAGCTTGAAAGATGAGCTGCTGTCAAGAAAAACTAATTTTTAAAAGATGGTAATTATTTTTAGATCTTCAAAAAATTTTATTGTAATAACAATTAAATTCCCCATAAGTATAGAACATGAGATAATAATGGTAAGATTTATCTCAAAGAATAAATCAATGAGCATTAATTATTTTAATGCAAATAAAAATGAGGTAACACATCTCAACTACCAAATTAGTAATCATTTTCATGGATATGCTAAAATTCAATGTTGTCCATGGTGCAGTAATCAATATATTCATTCTTACATACAGCTAGAAAAGCTTTTCTAGAAATCAACTTAGCAATATGGATTAAAAACCTTCAATTGAAGAATCTCAAGTCTACTATTTCGTTCTATAAACTGATCAGAGTTTGGTTAAACAGTGTTTGCTATTGTACATAATTTCAGGAAGTAAGGGGAAAAACTGATCTCTAATATAAAAGAATATTAAAGACTTCATGACAAATCCATTAAGATTTTTTTCAAAAATATTTAATGGCCTTATTTAAGGAAAAAAAAGAATAAGTTATGACATGAGAAATAATGCTCAGAACAGTCACAAAATAGAATAACAATATACTTAAAGTTTTATTTTTATTCTGTAAACATCATATGCATATCTATACCTCTTTATGTCTATTATCATATACACAATGCACCTAGGACTGGAACAAACCAAAAAAAAAAAAAAACCCACTGCCTTGGAGTCTATTCTGACTCATAGCAACCCCCATTGGGTTCCCGAGGGGGTAAATCTTTACAGAAATAGATTCCCCAGAAATAAAAATATAAAAAATGGTAATAAACTCACTGCTCCCAAGTTGATTCGACTCATAGAGACCACTCCTTGGGTTTCCGAGGCAGTATCTCTACGGAAGTAAATTGCCCAATCTTCCTTCTGAGGAGTAGCTGGTGTGTGGTATCTATTTGGATACTTTTTTTTTTTCTTCCTGATATTTTTTAGATTCTCCCAAATTTACTGGTAATTTCATATACTAATATTATGAGAATTAAATGTATTTTATAGAAAATGAAAAAAAAATGTTATGTGACATTCAATGTCTTTTCATAATAGGATTGATATTAATAGACATTGACCCATGTTAAGCAACTAAGATACAAGTTCATAAAAAGATTTCCTAAATAATTGTTTGACTTTGAAAAATGTAGTAGTAAAAGATCAAGTTCACAACTATATAATCCCTTAAATATTACACTGTATATAATACTGAACTGTAAGAAAAGCTAAAGAAAAATATTGTTATAATAAGTAGTATAATTTATAAAGTAGTCATGCTTGTCTCACGGCAAAGCAATCAATTTTTAGAATCAGATTTCAATAGCTCAAAAAATGATTCCACCACATCAAGCTATGTAACCTAGGCACATTATTTAATTACTCTGTGACTCTATTTTTCTTTCTCTGTAAATGAGGATAAGAGAACAAAATGTATATAGTTGTGTGGAATGCACATAAAGCATGTTGTATAGTGTCAACTGCATAGTAATTTTTCAATATTATTATTTTATTAGAAGATTATAATACTTATATTTGATGTGACAAAGACGTTCTATTGGATATGAAAACAATAAAGTATTATAATGAATTGTGCAAAGATCTGAGATTAGAAAACCAAAAGGATGGATACACTTGACATTTATCAAACTAAGAACTGTAGAAAAAAAAAAACATTCAAGCCTTGAGTTACAATACTGAAGGATTCTATGGGCAAAATATTGAATGATGTAGGGGAAGCATCAAAAAGAGATGAAAGGAATGCACACAGTAACTACCAAAAAGAATTGGTTGACGTTCAACCATTTCAGAAGGTAGTATATGATCAAGAGCTTGTATTGAAGGAAGAAGTCCAAGCTGCACTGAAGGAATTGGTGAAAAACAAGGCTTCAGGAATCGATGGAACACTCATTGAGATGTTTCAACAAATGAATGCACTGCTGGAGGCACTAACTCATTCATGTCAAGAAATTTGAAATAGAACTACCTGGCTGACTGGAAAAGATTGATCTATATACCCATTACAAAGAAAGGTGATCCAACAGAATGAAGAAATTATTGAACAATATCATTAGAATCATATTCTAGTAAAATTATGCTGAAGTTTATTCAAACATGGTTACAGCAATATATTGATGAGGAATGGCCAGAAATTCAAGCTTGATTCAGAAGAAGGCATGGAAGATGTGATATTATTGTAGATGCCAGATGGATCTGGGCTTCAAGCAAAGAATACCAGAAAGATATTTAACTATGTTTTATTGACTATGACATGGCATTAGATAGCATGGGTCATAACAAATTATGGATAACATTTCAAAGAATGGGAATTACAAAAGACTTAAATGAGGAATCTTTACCTAGATCAAGAGGCTGTCATTTCAACAGAGCAAGTGAATATGGCATGGTTTAAAATCAGAAAGGGTGACCATCAGAGTTTTGTCCTTTCACCATACTTATTCAATCTGTATGTTGAGCAAATAATCTGAGAAACTGGACTGTATGAAGAAGCATGTGGCATCAGGATTGGAGTAAGACTTATTAACAATCCGCAATACACAGATGTCACAACCTTGCTTGCTGAAAGTGAAGATGACATGAAGCACTTACTGATGAAAACTGAAGACTACAGCACTCAGTAGGGATTACACTTCAAGATAAGGAAAACAAAAATCCTCACAACTGGACCAATAAACAACGTCATGGTGAACAGAGAAAAGACTGAAGTTGTGAGGCATTTCATTTTACTTGGATCCACAGTTAACAATGGAAGCAGCAGTCAGGAAATCAGATGTTGTATTGCAGTGTGCAAACCTGCTGCAAATGACCTATTTAAAATGCTAAGTCACTTTGAAGAATAAGGTACACCTAACCCATGCCATGGTATTTTCAATTGCCTCATATACATGTGAATACTGGACAATGAATAAGTTAGACTGAAGAGTTGATGCTTTTAATTGTGGTTCTGGTGAAGAACACTGAAAATGCCATGGACTGCCATAAGAATCAACAAATCTATCCCAGAAGAAGTGCAGCTGGAAAGCTCCTTAGAAGAGAGAATGGCCAGATTTTGTCTCACGTACTTTGATCATGTTGTCAGAAGGGACCACTCCCTGGAGAAGGATGTCATACTTGGTAAAGTCAATGGTGAGAGAAAAAGAGGGAGCACCTCCATGAGATGGATAGACAGTGGCTGAAAAGATGGGCCTAAGCTTAACAAAGATTTTGAGCATGGCACATGACTGGGCAGTGTTTGTTTCCGTTTTATATAGGTTCACTATGAGTTGAAACTGACTCGATGGCACCTAACAACAACTATATAATTGAATGTATTTATGATTAAATTGAATAGTTTGAAAGTTCCAAAAAGTATTATGGGGTAAATATCTCAGGGGAATGTAAACTCTAAAGTAATGCACAGTAAGTACAAGAATTTGAATGACTGGAATTCCTGAAGGTTTATTATTCTCAATGCACTTATTTTTCTATTCAAGGTGAAGAAGCATGACTAGACTCTGAAATATTATAAATATAGCTTTCAATAATAAAGGTAAACATAATTGTTCCAACAACCTATGAACCCATCCAAATTTTCAAATATCATTTCCTTCAATTCATGAATAAATTAACATGAAGAATGGAATTTAAAATAAACGTATTTGTTAAAATGACAGTAAAAAGACAATGCAAATACAAAAGACAAATAATTTACAGAGTGTAATTAACTATTTATAAAATATACTATAAAGCTATTAATTATTAGGCAAATTGATTTATAAAACAAGAATAGTTTTGATTATCAGGAAATTCAATTGTTTCATTTATAAAAGGTGTACATATGCTTTTAAATATCTATCTATAAAAATGTATCTATAATACATTTAACATTTATATTATATATTTACCTAATATAAAGAATATGATCCTTCCTAATTCCAAGAGTTTGCAAAGCACTTGACTGCTAATCAGAAGGCTGGCGGTTCAAACCCACCAGCCATTCCTCAGAAGGATGATTGAGCAATCTATGATTGAGCAATCTATGGTTGAGCAATCTACGGTTGAGCAATACCACCTTGGAAATGCAAGGAGGGGTTATTATGTCGGGTCCAATTCGATGGCACAAAACAACAACAACAACCATGCCATCAGTTGTAGTAGAATATTTGATCCTTAAAATACATTGATGCAATTATAGTAATCCTCTGATTCTACTAATATTTAAAAGAAAGGTTTTTTTATAACCAATTTTCTTTGAATCCTGAATTCTATAAATACATCGTTGATACATATAAGTATTTTCCTCTGTGATTTCTAAGGTTAATAAATAGCTTTTGTCTCTTATTAATTTAAAAAAAAATAAAAATTTATATGATTTTGTATTTTATTTATTCCCTTGAAATTACCTGAGACATTAAGGTTTTACTCTGGAGCAGCAAGTTATAGGGATGGTAATAGCAGAAAATAGGAAGTGATTCCCTAAGGAAAGTCCAGTAAGTACAGTGGGACAACAATAAAGGTCAGATCACTTGGGAGTGGAGGAGAATACAAGAAGGATTCAAAAAGCCAGCAGAACTTGAATTAAGGGCTGAAGAATGGGGAAGACTATCCTGTTAGAACGGATAGAGAAAGAAGTTATGCATAAATAGAAATAGTGATATTTACCTTTTACTTTATTGGCACTTTAGAAACAATAACAAGTAGCCATTGCCATTTCAGTAGATCAAATATTTCCTTGACTGTAAACTACTGGGTTGTAATTTAATCTAATCATTGAGATGTTATAGAGAAAGCAGCTAAAAAAAAAAAAAAAAAGGAAAAAGTAAATGAAACAATTTACCTCTTATAATAGTTTGAGCTTTTTTTTATCCTTAAATTGCAAATACTCTTCCGAGAATTTTTTCACCTCAAATTTTATTACAAGAAATAGGGTTAATTATATCTATTTGAAGTTGTTGAATCTGAATTACTGAGAAACTGTCTCAGATAAGAAAGACCAGAGAATCTCCAATCTAACTTTGTTGTTGTTAAGTCCTGAAGAGGTAGAGTTTGTTTGTTCTCCTCATAGTGACTCAATTTACAGACACTGAGTGGTCCTCTAACTTCAGCATTGTATCAAAATTCCTATCCCCCAAAATATAAACTAACAAGCAGAAAAAAAAAATCAAAAAACAAGAACACTATGCTAAAAAATGAAGATTCAAGGGGTGGCCCATCTCCAAAGATTGTTTTAGTAGGTCTGAGATTCATGCATTAGCATCTATCACTAAGGGTAACTTTACCAATCATTCTAAGACTTGAGAATGAGTGAGTTAAATGCTTTTATTCACAGAAAATAGCACTCTGTTGGAGGAATTTGCTGTGGGTGATTTAGACTTCTGGGGGCATTCTTTTCAGTTCATCTGTCTGTCTATCCTCTTTCTCTCTGCCCTGATGTTTCTTTCCTCTATGTGGAACTCCTTCTGCTAAGTCCTGAGGGAAATTGGAGAGAGGAACTGGGAGACTCTGGGCTGAATTGGAAGGAAGGCTTTAAGGAAGGTGTTGAGAGAAAAAGATTCTGACAATAGGCCTACTGAGGATGCAGAAGTCAACTTCTCTTTCTTTACAACTTTGCCAAGAACTAGTCCTGTCTAATAAGAGGCTATAGTAACCTGAAACAAATTAGAACTCAATGAAGCAGATAGTACTACAACAAGATAGCAAAATTTTACTTGAGGGGAGGGAGAACCCTTCGGGATATTTGAATTCTCAGAACTCATTCATAAAATTAAGGAATTTATTAGCTAGTAAGATTCTTGGATAAAATCTTATATACTCAGATACCTTTATTGCACCCTGAAGGCTACTCATTTTCTCTTTTTACTTTCTGTGTGAATTGACTTCTGTGTGCTTTACATGTTTATTTTTGGTGACATTTACTTTGAGTTTTATGTTCTTTATTATCTTTCATTGATTTTCCTTTTTGTTATGCATTGTGCATGCATCTATGTCTCCTGAGTAATTTTAAAATAAAGTTATTTCAGTACAAGAAAATGGAAGTGATGGTAGATGCATGAGAAAGCATTTGCCATTTCAAATTAAAACATTATTCTAGGGAGATCTTACATGAGAGAACCTAATGTGTAAGCAACAAAAGTACGCCTAGTGAGAGCAAATTCTGTATCTCATTTTCCTTTTTCTACCTTGTTTATCTCCACAACATAGAGAAAAAGATGATTTAAAAAAGAAAGAAAGAAACCAGATGAGAGCACAGAGGAAGAGAAAGATCACTGGTGTCATTACTTTGGCCCTTTGGGAAGCCGAATCTGACTTGGCAGGATTTTTATTTCAGTATGTCTTTTGCGATCAACACTTGTGGAAGGAAGGCATGGAAAGCAGGATTGTGTGAAAGGAAAATCTGGGCTGTGGTGGAGGTCCTCTAACAGCTTCAGCTGACCTCAAGGGTGATTGAGATTGCAATAATATATCAGAGTTGTCTCTCACTGACCAAAGTTCTCTCTCATTGTCTCTCTTGTATCCTCACCTTGATTAGTCCTTAGATATGGTTGTTGTTGTTGTTGCTATGTGCCGTCGAGTCAGGCCCGACTCATAGCGACCCCTCCTTGGGTTTCCCAGGCACTATCACTACGGAAGTAGATTGCTTAGATATGGTAGACCCATAGAATGGTATGATCTTGGGTGAGGTGACTATCACCTGACAGGGCTGAGAGCTGAATGTTACCTACCCACAAGCCCTTCCCTGAGATGGGATCTGATGCATCTCCATGCACCAAAAAACTGACTTAAACTTCAGGAGTCTTCTGGTCTAGTTATGTCTCTAACAATTATTATCTGATTGAGGCATGTAAATGTATTGAGTTGATTTTCTCCTAAGACATATTGATATGTAGAGCTCTCCAAAGTTTATAAATTCCTGTAACACTCTTTCCATGATAACCTAATGAAATACAAGGAAAGACACTATGACACCAGTTTAAAAGGATTTAATGACTAAGAGTTATTTAAGTAATTTGTCCCAATTTATCTGTCCAGATTAATGGGGAGGCGTTGGCAATATCCTCCTGAATCTAAGTCTAAACCTCTTTTAATTATGCTAAGAAGGATAATAACCCTCATACTCTACTAAACATATTGTTGTTGTTGTTGTTATGTGCCGTCGAGTCGGCCCCGATTCATAGCGACCCCTCCTTGGGTTTCCGAGGCAGTATCACTACGGAAGTAGGATTGCCCAACCTTCCTTCCGAGGAGTGGCTGGTGGGTTTGAACCGCCAGCCGTCTGGTTAGCAGGCAAGTGTCTTAGCCACTATGCTACCAGAGCTCCCACTAAACATATAGGATTATCAAATAAAGGAGGTCATGTGAACAAGAACATTTAGGAAAAATTTAATACATTTTAAGTAGAAATAATACCAATTTACCATTATATTGGTTATTTTCTCCAAAACAAAGATCAATAGCCACATTTCCTTATGTATGTCTAATGATGTACACTGAGTTCATTCTCCGCATAGCTGGTGGATGTTTAATATCATTCACTTTCTGAGCTCCTTCTCCTTCCTGTCTCACTCTATCAAACTCCACCACACAAATACATCTCCATATCATAAGATCCCACAAGTCTTCTGAGCCTGGGAGCCTGTCTCCTAGTGCATGGTGGTCTGCATCATTGCAGGACCCATTATTCTCATCTGCTATGCATTCCAGGACTGCTGTCCAAACTGAGCTATGTTGTTGTTGTTGGGTGTCAATGAGCTGGCCTGACTCATAGCAACCTTATGTACAAAAGAACGAAACACTGCCCAGTTCTGTGCCATCCTCACAATCCTTGGTATACTCAAGCCCATTGTTGCAGCCACTGTTTCAATCCATCTGGTTGAAGGTCTTCCCCTTTTTTTGCTGACGCCCTACTTAAGCAAGGATGTTATCCTTCTCCAGGGAATGGTCTCTTCTGACAACATGAGCAAAGTAGATGAGACGAAGTCTGGCCATTATCGCTTCTAAGGAACATTCTAGCTGTACTTCTTCCAAGACAGATTTTTCATTCTTCTGGAAGTCCATGATATAGGAAGACTATAAACAAACAAACAAACAAAAAACATATCCCATTGCCAGATGGGTACACAACTACCAATGCCAACCACTTGAAAGGAGAAAAAAAATTGGAGATCCTGGATAGAGTGGAAGGAAAATGTGGAACAAAATTAAAAAAGAAAAAGAGACCAGGATTACTGGTTGGACAGAAACTGGTGAAACCCCTGAGGCTGTGCCCAGAGGGTACTCTGCACCTGCTGGATTTGGATTCACTCCCATGGGTTAGCTGTCAGCCAAATAATAGACAGTCCTATAAGCTGAACAACTACACCAAGGAGATGTACTCCTTAGAACAATTAACCATGGATATTTTCATGGGGGAAAAAAAATCTAGGCAGGCAGGAATGAGCAGGTAAGAAGGACACAGAGAAGGGGTGGTGGGAGGAGAGCTGTTAAATTTTGGGAATTGCAATCAGTATCATGAAACAAAATGTGTATGAACTGTTAAATGTGAAATGAATCTGCTGTGTAAAATTACACCTAAATATAATTTTTAAAAAAGTTAAAATAAGTAAAGTTGTTACTTAATACAGCCAAGCATAAGATTTCTCAGGGCTTCAGATTATTTTCTGCTTTCTTCCCACTAAATGCCTCCCTACTTTTTTTCCCCACCGAAATGACTAAAAAAGTATAGATTTTTAGGATGTTTGATGCAGGAGATAGACAAGCAACTCATTTAACTCTTAGAATTATTACCTTAGAACTTAGTATCAAACATGCCTTCTTCACTGCCTACAGTAGGTAAGTAAGTGTCTAGAAAGATTACCAGTTGCTATAGATTTGATTGTAACTCATGACAATTCCATGTGGATCAGAATGAACTATGTGCCACAAGATTTTCAACAACTGATATAGAAGTAGATTGCCAGGTCTTTCTTCCAAGATGAGGCTTGGTGTACTCAAACTTCTAACCTTTTGGTTAGGAACTGAGTGCATTAATTGTTTGCACCACCCAGGGACACTCCAGAAGGACAATGCTCTCCCATTTAATATTTTATTCCCAGAACTTAAAACCTACTTTTCTTCACTAACTCCCAATCAATACAGATTTGCTAGATGTTAAGTGATTAAATGAATATATGAATAAATGGATGAGCAACTTACATTTTGTCTAATTTTTTTCATAATATAGCAAATAACAAAAATTCTATAGTCACTACAAATAAATTTAGAAGGTAATCTCACTGAGTGCTTTGGCAAGATAATGATTTGTAGAATTTTCCATTGCCAGTGGTAAATATGTTTGATTATATTAGATAAACTGCACCACATATTATTTTTACCATCTCACACCGTTATAAGTTATGATCTTGCTCCTTGGTAGCTGTGCATTAATTATTCACAAGCTCTTATACGTCATTTGCTTTGCATCATTAACTTCTTAGAACATATCCCATTTTCCAGAGGTTGATAGAGGAGCAGTTGTAATTGGCAATATTGTGAGAATAAGACATTGTTTTTTGATCTTTTTGAAATCTTACCACTAATTGCTTTATTTTGTCTCTTCCAGTGAAAAAGGCAATTGAATTGAAGTCAAGAGGAGTGAAGATGCTGCCCAGCAAGGATAGTAGCCACAAAAATTCTGTCTGTAAGTTCTTTTTCTTTCTGTATGAGGATTGCTATGTTATTTAAAGGGGAAAGAAGAAGAAAGAACAAAGTAGTTAAGAAGTAATCCTATAAACTACTTTTCTACTCCATCTCTTTCCCTTTTCTACTTTCAAAAGTATTTGTTGGAAGAAAGAATATACATTAACTTCACATCATTGGAGAAGAATGTTGTTTTGATTCTCCCTCCTATCCCAAATTTACCTTCACCTTGCTGCCTTTATTGGTCACTACCTGAGTCTGGGCCTTCTGCATTGCTCACCTGAATAAATGTCACACTGCCAGATGTTATTCTCCTGTCTCCTTTCAGTCTAATCCACCATACACACACTATGGTACCACACTATTTATAAAACAGAAATTCAGTTTTGTTATTGTCCTATTAAAATTATCTGCCACTTGAGGAATAAAATACCCTTAGCATGACATTCATATTCATAAAAGAAAACAAGATCATGCAAATCATTCTTTATTAGTTACATTCGTATATTACTAGCACATGGTAGGTAAATAGTTGAAATAGTTGAAAGAACGTACCTTCTAATACCTGCTTTTTGATATTTTCTACTTACTACCTCCTTCATCATTATTTACAACCATTGGGCTGGGCAACATTTTATTCTGTTATGTAACACGTTACTATGAGTTGGAGCACACTGCATGGCTGCTAAAAGCAACAACAAATAGACCATCTTACCATCCCTTGAATATGTCATTGTGCTTTTCTGCTGGAAGTGCCCTCTGTTCTTTCATCGAATACAGAATTCCTTTGTTCTTTCTAGAGTTTCAACCATTTGAAGCATTTTCTGACTCTTCCAGGAGTTAGCTGTTCCCTAGTTTTGATGCCCTAGTACTGTGCCATTGTCTCAATTACAACAGTTATTCTCATTGTTTAGCCATTTGTTCACTTGTCCCCACTAGGTGGAAATCAGCAGGTAACATCAAGATACCCAAATGGCTGTACTTCTAGCTTGGTTCTTTCCTGTGTTGTCATGCTTTCAAGATTTTCAACCTGTTCTTTTGCCTTTGATGACATTCCTAGTAATTTCCTCTTCTGCAATTCAGTTTCCAGTTACTTGTTGTCTTGATACTCTATTATTATTATTATTATTATTATTATTATTATTA
>NW_006921787.1:6374621-6376248 GCF_000298275.1 Orycteropus afer afer
ATATAGCCACCTATAGATTATTATTTTATTATTATTATTATTATTACTGGTAATTCAGTGTTGTATATGTTAAAGTGTTTATCTTCATTGTCTGTACCTCTTGTGCACCTCTCTGAATCTTCCTTTTCCTTAGTGTTATTGTGTTGGTAACTTACTTTTGGTATTTTGCCTTTCCCTTCACCCAAATCAATACTTGTCTCTTACTTATCTAGCAATTTCTCCTCCCCTCCCATCTAACCAACAAATAAAGCTTCCTTCCATATATAAACCTTTCCTTGACTTTCTGTAATGGTGGACTAATACAATATTTATAATTCTGTGATTGACTTATTTCACTCAGCATGATGTCCTCCAAATTCATCCATATTTTGCAGTGTTTCATAAATTCTACATTATTCTCTAGTGTAGCATAGTGTTCCTTTGAGTGTATGTATCATAGTTCAGTGCCTTTCCTCCATTGATGAACACATAGGTTGTTTCTGTCTCTTTGCTCTTGTGAATAGTTCTGCAATGAACATGGTTGTGCATATATCTATTCATGTCCTGGTTCTCAGTTCTTTGGGATATATACCTAGTAAGGGGATTCATTGTACTTGCATCCACAATCAACATCCAGGGAAGCAGCAGTCAAGAAATTGCACTGGACAAATTTGCTGCAGAAGACCTGTTTGAAGTGTTGAAGGGCAAAGATGTCACATAAGGTTTTATTTGAAGTATAGTTTCCATTAAAAACAATAATTACCAAAAAAACAATTAATGATAAAAGCCTTTTGAAAATCTCATCATAGATTGACCCATTTTTGCCTTTTCAGTGTTTTATGGTGTCCTGTTGTTTGCCTGCATACCAGTAGTTCACTGACTACGTGCATCAGTCGTATCTTGTGGAATGGTAGGACATTAAGATAGACACAGACCCTTAAGCTTTCACTTTCAGAAAAAGAGTAGAGCCCCTGAACTCTGATTGGGACTCATCTCCTTATGAATCTGCAAAAAACACCAAGGAGGCCACATGTCCTGAGCTCCTCTAACCCTACAAGAGGAAGACAGGATTACCAGCAGTAACCCAAGGCCTATTCCTACAAGGCCAGACATGCTGCCTCCCTCCAGGCCTTTCACCAACCGTTCCTCCTAAAGCACCCACCACCTCTCTCCTGGGTTCGATAATTCGCAGCAGTGGCCACACAGAGCTCACAGATTATGGGGTTTATTAGGGAAGCACCACAGGCTACAATTCCGGTTCAGGAAAAATGCTCAATCTCTCTCCCAGTCCACCGTCCCTCAGCCAGAAGTATCTCACAGTCTCTTTCCCAGCAGTGCTGGTCCCTCGCTGTCTCACTCAGTAATGTGTGTCTCTTGCGTCTCTTTTCCAGCAGTGCGTGTCTTAGGAGCCCATGTCTCTTTCAGCAGCATGTCTTCCTCCACCAGCAGTCAGAGAGAGTTCAGCCTCTAGGAGGCTTCCTTTTGAGCCCGGCAGGGTGGTCAAACTAGCCAATCATAGCATCAGAACTCTAAGCATCTGAGAGAGAGTGGGCACCTCCCAGAACATTGTTTTGTGCCACTCCCAACAGAAATACTCCAGGTGGACAACTTCAGCCATCAGGAGCTCCTCAGTTACTCATAGAAAATC
>NW_006921787.1:6376828-6385674 GCF_000298275.1 Orycteropus afer afer
TATTATTATTATTATTATTATTATTATTTGTAAGGAGAATATTTCTTCTGTCCTTATGTGAAAACAAATGGACAAATATGTAATTATTCATTTGATATTGTAAAGTGTGCTGCAACACTTTGTAATCTCAGTGACTATATTTTCATAGACATAACATTTAAACATTACCTAAAAATTAATAATTGAAGAAAATGTAGGCCTCTACAACCAGCAGTGAAATAGATGGGAGCTCTGGTGGCGTAGTGCCTAAGGCACTTGCCTGCTAACCAGAAGGCTGGTGGTTCAAACCCACCAACCACTCCTCAGAAGGAAGGTTGGGCAATCTACTTCTGCAGTGATACCACCTCAGAAATCCAAGGAGGGGTTGTGATGAGTCAGATCCAACTCGATAGCAGTGGTTATGTTATTTCTGTGGAAGATATGACTCAGAAAACTAATTTAAATGTTTCATAGAGGGAAAAACACAGTCTACGGAGCTGGAGAGATAGAGATCTAATGGTTGTAAAGTATTTATTTTACTAAAGTCCAAGTTTCATAATTTAAAAAATTAAAACAGAAATAATTTTTATAGAGTGGTCAACCAGATAAACTAAGATATTTGTACATGAATTACTCTAGTACATGTCATAGAGGGGACATTCAATAAATTATACCCAGCATGAGCTTCTCCACGTGTAAATAAAATTAAGTAAAGAGTGTTAAGTAATAATAAGTCAGCAAAGAGTTTAAATGGCATGAGACCTAATTTTACATAAAACAAGATGCTATTCAGACCAATGGAGTTACTGTCTGAGATTCCACAGCAAACTGTGGTAGGTGGGGCCCAATAAATCTCAGTTGGTGATCTTTGTCTAATGTAGAGTGTGGGCCTTAGGTAGGAAGGAATCAACCCCATTCGCAATGCATCCCCATTTTTCCTTTCTGTTTCTCATAAATCCCTTGCTATCTTTATGAGACTGTACATAAAAAGATTATGCATTTTTTACACATATTGTGACACTTGCTCCATGGGTTTCTTCACCTGACCTTAGTTAGTCACATATACAATATATAGTTGGTGAAATGCTTTTGCCTTCACATTCTTCTCAAGTGATTCAGTACATTCTAGTCTGTAGCATTACTGATTTTGCATCAAGAGCTGAGTTTTTCTCTGTTGCTGTTAGGTGCCATCTAGTAGGTTCCATCTCATAACAACTCTATATACAAAAGAAGGAAACACTGCTCAATCCTTTGCCATCCTCAAATTATTGCTATCTTTGAGCATCCAAGACAGATTTGCTCAATCTTTTAGCAGTCTATGGTACATTCAATATTCTTTTCCAACACCACACTTCAAATGCATCAATTCTTCTGTGGGCTTCTTTATTAATTGTCCACTTTCACTCGCTTATGAGGCTGTTGAAAATACATGGCTTGAGTCAGGCACACTTTAAATCTTCAAAGTGACATCTTCGCTCTTTAACCAAGAGTTCTTTTGAAGAGGAATTTGCCTAATGCAGTATATTGTTTGGTTCCTTGACTGCTACTTCAAGTGTTAATTGTGGATTCAAGCAAAATGAAATCCTTGATCATATTAATCTTTTCTCAGTTTGTCACGATGCTCTTTATTGGTCCAGTTGTGAGAACTTCTGTTTTCCTTATGTTGAGATGTAATCCATATCGAAAGCTATATCCTTGATCTTCAGTAAGTGCTTTAATTCATTTTTACTTTCAAAAAACAAGGTTGTGCCATCTACATATCCTTATGCCAGTCTTGCTGCCCTGTTCTTCTTATAGTCCAGATTCTTGGATTATTTGCTCAGCATACAAGTTGAATAAGTAGGTGAAAGGATACAATGCTGATACACACCATCCCTGATTTTATACTGTGTCTGAGACTACAACCCCTGATATTCTGGAGATTAAATGCTAGCTTCTTAGTACTGCACACAAGCTCCTCTTATGCAAGGTAAATACTTTCCTTTAGCTCTAGTTTTCCCGCTTGGGGATTTTGGTTAGTACATATTATGATATTCAGAAAAATTTCTTAGCACAGATTCTGACATAATGCCTGTTTAATATTATGCTAGTATTTTTTTTTATTATGTGTGTGTGTGTGTGTGTGTGTATGTATACTTTGCCTTCTTCATGGAAAACTTGATAACAATAACCATGCAAGTATCATTTTACTCTAAAGTCTAGCCCAGTGCCTATTCAGTGGTGCTCATCAAATGCTTCTTTACCTAAAACCTGACAGAAATTAACTATAATAATAACTCTATTCTTCTAGAATTGAATTGTACTTTCAGGGGGAAGCCCCAAAAGGACAGTGGAAGCAAACATGAATATGAGGTCAGGGTATTTATTTCTTGTTGTGAGTTGTCATCAAGTTTATTCCAAAGCATGACAATGACACATGTTCAGATTAGAACTACTCCATCGGATTTTCACATCTGTGACCTTTCAGAAGCAGATTTCCGGTCCTGTCCCCCAAGTGCTTCTGGATGTGTTCAAATCACATTTTGTTAATAATACAGTGCTTAATTCTTTGCTCCACCCTATTTTCCCTCTGCAAAATCAAGCTAGCTGTACTCCAAGCTCCAAAAACCTAGAATCACTGCTCCTCCCAAGGGTGTTGACTCTACATAACTTTTTCTCTTGTTTTCCCAGGACCAGATTTTTCTCCCCTTGTTTTTAGCCTAGGAGGTGATAACAGCCCTGTTTATAGGAAGTCTATTTATTGCACTATTTCTTATAGCATTGCTAGACCTGTTGTTAACCAAAACCAAACTCACTGCCATCCAGTGGACTCCTACTCATAATGACTCTCATCTGCATTCCAAGGCTGTATATCTTTACGGAAGTAGATTGTCTCGTTTTTCTCTCATGGAGCAACTGGTGGATTCAATCCACCTACCTTTTGTTTAGCAGCCCGATTCCTTAACCACAGCCCCACCTGAGCTCATTTTGTTGTTATGAGTGCCATCAAGTCAGTTCCAACTCATAGCGACCTCATAAAACATCATAAAAACATCATAAAACACTGCCCAGCCCTGTACCTTCCTCACAATTGTTGCTATGTTTGAGTCCTTTGCTGCACCCACTGCCTCAGTCCATCTAGTGAGGATGTTCCTCTTTTTCTCCAACCCTTTACATTACCAAGCATGATGCCCTTCTCTAGGTATTGGTCCTTCCTTACAACATACCCAAAATATGTGAGACTAAGCCTTGTCATCATCACTTCTAAGGAGTGTTCTGGGTTTACTTCTTCCAAGACTTATTCATTCTTCTTGCAATCCATTGTATATTTAACATTATTCTTTTGAGTGCCTTCCAAACTGAGGAGCTAATCTCCCAGCACTACATCAGACAATTTTCACTGCTATTCATAAAGTTTACAGTGGCCAACTTTTTCAGAAGTAGCTGACCCCATCCTTCTTCCAATCTATCTTAGTCTGGAAGCAAAACTGAAGCTTATCCTATCTGTCATGGGTGGTCCTGCTGGCATATGAAATACCGTTGCCATAGCCTCCAGCCTCACAGTGACACACAAGCCACCACAATACTACAAACTCACAGACAATTGGTGGAAACATAACCACATATGATAGAATAAGGGAAGACTGTGAAAATATTCCAACTTCTTTATGCAGTGAAGACAAATTCCTTAGAACGAAAAGATTTAGAAGTTTGCTTTTTCTTAATTATGTAATCAAGCAGTGAATTCTAAATAATAAAAAAGATCTCACGGATAATTAAGGTATTAAATGTTTTATTATCCTAATTTCATAATTATTTAAAACTTTAAAAGGATTACAATGTAAGCAGACAACATTACGAAACAGAAAGTGCATCTAGAATAAATTTTGGAAGCAAATGCATATAATCTTTTTTCTGTTCACTGAGTGATAGAGGAGGCTAGTTTTTTATTCTGGGATTATATCCTTTCAATTTGAAAGTATTATTAAATTGCTACTCTCTATTTTGAAATAATGGAACAGTATATGTAGTTTCTTCTTGCTTTTCTTCTTCTTGACATACTTATTGGCAGAATTCAAATTTTAGCAATCTTAAATGCTGCCATCACTGTAAGGAAGTAAGATGAGATAGTTGCTTCCCTAAAGATTTACAGCCTGGGAAACCCTATGGGGAAGTTCTACTCTGTCCTACAGTGTTAATATGAGTCAGAATTGGCAGTGAATTTGGCTTGTTTTAGAAGTATTATTAGGCTAGATAATCTGCTAGTGTACTTCTAAATCTGAAACATAAAAATTTGTAGGGGAGATCGACTAAACCCTTGTTTGTTATTTTTGAGCTAGAGATTTTGTTTCTCCAATGTTTGGGAGCTCTGGTAGCATAGTGGCTAAGACACTTGCCTGTTAACCAGACGGCTGGAGGTTCAAACCCACCAGCCACTCCTAGGAATGAAGGTTGGGCAATCCTACTTCCGTAGTGATACTGCCTCGGAAACCCAAGGAGAGGTCACTATGAGTCGGGTTTGACTCGATGGCACATAACAACAACCAAATATCTAGAAGAGCACCTGGCATACAGTGGATTCTCAAAAAATAATTGTAATTTGGATGATAGAGTTATGTGGTGATGTGAAGGAGTGTGAGAATATTTTTCTTTAGCTAAATCTTTGTAGTTCATGTATTGATTCATATATTCAACATTTACACACTGAGGGGAGAAACCAGGGCTTTCATAGAAATTATTGGTAACAAAGTAATCATATCTTCTTTATTAGACCTCTTCAAATACTAGATAAATTAAAAGTCTCATTTATAGACATTTTCTGGGCATTGGTTAAAAAATAAAAAGGCTTATTATCAAAATCAATAATTTATCAACTCAAATGAAATCCCATAATCTTAGAATTATGCTAACCATAATTACACATACTGTACAGAAACATTAAACTTGTGAGAAATTAATTACTTTTTTCCCCGAGTTTCCATAACAAGGTGATTGCAGTAAGTAATAGAATCTTTGTCAATCTAAATTCTGTGCTCTAGTAGGTCAGAAAATACTCTATGATAGACTAATTTGTCTCCATACCATTGCTGAACTAGTCCATTTGAAACTGAATTGATGACTTGGACATGGCTGCTTTTACAAAGGTCATTTGAAGAATTGCAGGGAAATGCAACGCTGGCACTCTCTACAGTGTTTTCAGAAATTCAGAGCATGAAGTGAAATGTGGGTTTCAGAGGAATGTGAGCAAGGAAAAGAAAATGGTGTGAGGCTATTAATAAACCTGAATGATTTACTTAATCAGAATTTGAAACCATGGCCACCTGAGGAACAGAAGTAATCCTATGTACTCTAATCTCATCAGCTGTAAGTGATGCTTTGTGTAGTTCAAGCTCTGAAACTATATTGCAGAAATAATTTCTAAGTAGCATTTTCATCAGGCCATAATTTTCCAGGTAACTGGATATATTGTTGTTCTATTAATCCCCATGTTAATAATCTTTAATAATTAATATGATTTGTTTTCCCATGTACAAATATCACATTTGTTTTGTAATAATATACTTAAAATTACTAAGCTTGCTATTAAATTGCCAGAAATGCTAGGCATTATCTGTTTTTTATGTTTTGTTTCGGTTTTTGGTGTTTTTTTTTAAAAGGGAAAATTATTGCTATTATTAGTCTGTGATTTATTTGAATTGAAGCAGAGTAGAGTGATTTGTAACACAGACACTACAGAAGAAAGAATGCCTACTTTCCAATATAGTGGATTTCTGGCTCTAAGTGCTCTAGATCTTGCTATGAAGCAGATTTTGACAGTATGAAAAATAATAGCCCCATTAACCCCTAACTGTTGTATAAAAGTTTAATAAAACAAGAGGGATAATTGTCCAAATCTACTTTGTTCCATCATAAAATGTAACAATATAGAGTTCTACAATTGTTAAAGATTCTTGTTTTCTTAACAAAGATCCATCCTTTATAGCATGAATGTACTAGATTATATAAATTGTTTCATAAATCTGGTAAGTAAATTATGCTTGCAGTTTCTAAATAGGCCTTTGTCACTGCAGGAGCTAAAATATCTTTTAAAATGTTATGCAAAATCTTGCTGTGAAGGGAACGGCTGTCTACATACATTTGGAAAGAACAGCATCACTCGTAACTAGAAGCAAAACTAGGTGGTTCATCAATTATTTATCATACAATCTACATATATAATTTCTAAAATATCTGGAAAAAAGTATACATTAAAATATGAAAAGAAGATGTGGTTTATTGGATTATAGATGGTTAAATTGAATTGTAACCCAGTAGAAAGTAAAATGCTATTTAAATCATTTCAGCATACAATTACAGAACATAATTGACTAAGCAAAGGGAGCAACTTACTTTGCAAACTGAGTAAACAATGCATTATTTTATTTCAAAAAGAAAATGTAAAACAACCTAGAGATTATGGAAGATCTAAAATAACAGTATGAATCTCAGCATTCTCATTGTTATTTTTTCAGAAGCACTGCATATTACTTTAGTTTTTAATCACATTTAACAAAGTCAGATAACTTAATCTTCCCATATAATTGAATGAAAAGAAAAAAAAAACTCTGAAGTCTTGAGGGATTATTAGTGATTAGGGGTAAAGCGCAGTGCCTACAGCATTTGACTGCTAACCAGAAGGCTGGTGGTTCAAACTCACCAGCCACTCCTCAGATGGAAGTTTGGGCAATATACTTCTGAAGTGATACTGCCTCGGAGACCCAAGGAGGGGTCGCTATGGGTTGGATACAACTTGATGGCAGTGAGTTTGGTTTGGTTTTTGGTATAGTTAATATAATTCTAGTAAAAGTCAGAAGCAGTAATAGTTATTCTGGTGTAATTAAATTATTTTATATCATCAAAATCAGGAGCTGTGGTGGTACACTGATTAATGCATGAGCCTACTAGCCAAAAGGTTGTCAGCTCAAACCCACCATCTGCTCCAAGGGAGAAAGATGAGATGGTCTACTTCCATAAAGATTTATAGCCTTGGAAACCTGGGGCAGTTATACTCTGTCCTGTAGGGTCACTTTGAATCAGAATCTACTCCATGGCAATGGGTTGAGTCTTCTGGTTTTATATGATCAAATGTTTTTTAGGAATAACTTTAGTTAGAAACTTTAAAGATTAAATTAGTTAACCATTCTAACTCTTTCATGAGTCAAATAAAAGCTTTCTATTTTATATGAAAAACAACAAAGTCAATGAGTTAAATTGATTAGTTTCTGTTTAAAGATACTCATCTGAGTAGGAATTGAATCAGTGTCAATGAGTCTATATATATATATATATATATATATATATATATATATATATATATATATATATATTAACATAGGAGCTCTGGTAGTATAATGGCTAAGACACTTGACTGCTAACTGGAAGACTGGTGGTTCAAACCCACCAGCCACTCTTCGGAAGGAAGATAGGGCAATCTACTTCCGTAGTGATACTGCCTCGGAAACCCAAGGAATGGTTGCTATGAGTCGGGTCCAACTCCACAGCACATAACAACAACAGCAACAACATTTATTAATATACTCTTTCTCTCTCTCTCTCTCTATATATATATATATGTGTGTGTGTGTGTGTGTGTGTGTATAAAGATAGGTGAAATTGAATTAACAATCAAGAATTGCTCAGATCAAGAATTCAGAAAAATATTTAATTCTTTTTTTTTTGTATGTATGATTTGGTTGAAAGTTTACAGGGCAAATTCATTTTCTATACAATACATCATACACATTTTGTTTCATGACATTGATTGCAAACCCCATAACATAACAGCTCTCTTCCCAGTTCCTCCCTGTGTTTACCTATTCTCTATGTCTTTCTTTCCTATACATTGCTGCCTTCTGAGCTATTTCCCCATGCATATAGTGCCTTTCTGATCTTGCATGGTTGACTCTTCTAAGGAATGTACCACTTAGTGTAAATATTCACCTTATACACCTGCCCATTGTTTGGCTGGAAGCCATGGGAGTCAGTTCAATTCCAGGCCCAAAGGGTGACTAGGGGCATAGTCACAGGTGTTTCCTTAGTTTCTATCAGACTAGTAAACCTGATCATTTTGTGGTTTTGAGTTTTGTTCCACATTTTCTCTCACTCTATTGATGATCTCTTGCACTCATCTCTTTCCAACAGTGATAGCTGGGCACTATCTAGTTCTTCTGGTCTCAGGGTCATGTAGGCTGAGTTTGCATGGTCCACTAATCTCTTGGATTGTTTCCATGCGTCTTTGGTTTTGTCCACTCTTCTTTGCTCTGGACAAGGAGAAAGCAATTGTTGCATCTTAAATGGTCACTTGAAACCTTTTAAATCCCCAGTGGCCACTCACCAAAGTAAGATGTAGAATAGTATTTTTGTAAAAATACACATTTCTCAAGCCTTGTCATTTTATTTAAAACATGTTATGAAGGTGTAATGACAAACCTGAAAATATTTTCAGATTAAGTTCTTTCATTGGAGTACTGACAGAATTATAGAATCATAATATTGAAATTGACTTCCAGTTTTCAGAGAAAAATCAGTTTGCCAAGATTTAGTAAATTTGTCTCACTGAGTGGGAAATATAGAGACAAATGGACCAACACTGAACAAATGATGATCATGCTGATTTTGTTGATTTTCTGTAATGTTGTAAGTATGTTCTGGGAGTTCTGGCAAGATGGCTGACTAGGCAGAAGGACTGCACAGACCCTCTTCAACAAAGAAAAGGGAAACCAATTGACACAGACACAGAAGATAATCTTGGACCGCTGAGCTTTGAAGGGATGGATACAGAAGTAGACTAAACCCCAACTAGCAGAAGAATTTCCGTGAAAATGCCAAAAAGGAGACATACGGAGCTG
>NW_006921787.1:6400103-6403481 GCF_000298275.1 Orycteropus afer afer
TAAGTCAATCACAGAAGGACAAGTACTCTATGAGCCCGTTACTGTAAGACAGAGAAGGCTTTGCTTGGGAAAGGGAACTCACCTATTGGGTTGCTGGGATGGGGAGGAAATGGGAGGGATTAATTTAGGGCTAGTGGTGGCTTACACGCTGACATGGGTAGGGGGAGGGATATACAGGAAGGATATATGACCACCATGATAACATTGGGAATTGAGAGGAACTGTGCACATAAGAGATAGATGAGAGATGCTAAAACAACCAGTGTGTCCACAATACTACATTGCCATCAACACCAAACACTAGGCTACTCAGATAAACACATAAACACCTGAGATGATCAGACAGGGGTCAGTAAATAGAGGTGTGCTCTAGACCAAGGGTAGACTCAGCTGAGGCTAATCTTGTACAGACACCAGTGATACAAAATACCTGCAGTCCTTAAAGAAACAATAGAAGACACAGAGTAATCCCTCACAGACATCCCAACACTAGGGGAGAGAGATCCAACAGAGCTGCTACCTCAGGACCATAGTACTGGGGTACACCAGACTCAATTGGCACAACAAAATACATAAAAACGTTGCTCCACATCCTACATTGTTGAGTAGCAACTGGGGTCTTAAAAGCTTTCAAGCAGCCATTTAGGATGCAGCTAATGGTCTCCTAGCATCGGAAGTGAAGAAGAACGCACACAAAAAAGGGGGGGAGACGCATTTAGAAGCAACCAGCCCTAGGACACAATGGCCCTCAAGACCAGAAGAACCGGATGGTACCCGGCTACCAATGGCAACCACTCAGGAAAGGATCAAATCTGGAGATCCTGGATAGAGTGGGAGGGAAAACGTGGAACAAAAGCCAGAAACTCAATAATGACCAGAATTACTGGTCAGATGAAATCTGGTGAGACTCCCAATACTATGGCCCTGGAATACATTCTGCACCTGGAATAAAATTCATCCCCAGGGGCAGGCTCTCAGCCCAATAGTTAAGATGTACACGCAGATCACTCAACCTAGGATGCCATACCCACACACTCAATGGTAATACATCCCTTAGAGCAATAGACCATGGGACACCAAAGGACCAACATTCAAACTGAGGAAATGCAGGACAAACAGGAGTGCATAATTATGAAGGGCACAGGAGGAGGGTTGCAGGGTAGGGAGGGGAGAAGACTGGGTTAGGGTTGGACACGGTGAATGGGGAATGAAACTAAATGTACGTGTGACATTGAATGTAAAACAAGCTCTTAATTTTTTTTTTTTTTTTAAAGTATGTTCTGTAATATGGAGGATATTAGGAGAGTCATTGGTATTCTATGTTTATTTAAACTAAGACAGAAAAGTAGCATACTTTTTTTTTCCAGTAACTCATGGAAAGCCTCATCAAAAAGGCATTATTTGAATAGACACAGTGAAATATCCAGGCTACAAACTAGTGAACTTGTCTTCCCATCTGCTTCACAGGCTATCCTTAAGTGTTGCACATCTGTCATCTAACCTATATAATAACTTTAAAAAGTTTCATTAGGTGTCAACTTTTCTTCATAACATTTTTAAAAACTTCTTTAAAAAAAAGTTATTGGTGCAAGAATGTAAATAACTCAACTTTTACCAATTCAACATTTTTCATGTGTGCAATTCAATAAAATCAAGTACATCAGTCATGTTGTGCAACCATCACCAATATCCATTGCCAAATTTTCCATCCCAATAAACAACAAACAAAAACTCTGTGCTACTTAAGGAAAAACTATGCTACCTAAAGAATAACTCCCTCCTTCCTGCAACACTCCTGGTGTTATGTGTTGTTGTCATCAAATCGATTCCAGCTCATAGTAATCCTATGTACAACAGAACATAACACTGCCTGGTCCTGTGCCTTCCATGTTTCCTTTTCCTTTTTTTTTTTTTTTTATCTCTTTCTCACTCTTCCCACTTCCTCCTTTTCCCTGTGTCCTTCTTTCCTGTGTACTTCTGCCCTCTGAGTTTTCTCCCTATGCAAATAATGCTCTTCTGATCTCCCATGGTTGATTGTCGTAAGGAGTGTACATACCGGGTATAAATGTTAACCTTATGCTTCTGTCTACTGTTTGGCTGGAAGCCAGGGGGTAGTCCAATTCCAGGCCTGAAGGGTGACTAGAGGCCATAGTGTTGGGGTTTTTTTCCACATTTTTCTTCCATTCTATTGATGGTCTTTGACACTGATCCTTTTCTGAGTGATTGACAGTGGTAGCCAGCCACCATCTAGTTCTTCTGCTCTCAGAATCATGTAGGTTGAGATTCACATGGTCTGCTAGTCCCCTGGACTAGTTGCCTCCATGTGTCTGTGGTTTTCTTCATTGTTCTTTGCTCTGGACAAGCAGAGACCAGTTGTCTCATCTTAGAGGGCCACTTGCAAACTTTTAAGACCCCAGCCACTTCTTACCAATGTAGGATATAGAACAATGTTATTATGTAGTATGTTATGCCAACTGAGGTTGATGTCCCTTGTGACCATGGTCCCAAGTCCATAGGCCTAACAACTTGCTCTAAGTTGCTATGTTTGAACCCATTGTTGCACTACTGTGTCAACCCATCTTATTGAGTGTCTTTCTTTCATTTGCTGACACTCTATTTTACAAAGTATGATGTCCTTCTCCAGGGACTGCTCCCTCCTCATAACATGTCCAACGTGCATGAGATGACATCTCACCATCCTCATTTCTAGGGAGCATTCTGGCTGTACTCTTTCCAAGACAGATCTATCTGTTCTTTGGTCAGTTCATGGTATATTCAATATATGAATATATACTGTTCCTGTTGTTGTTATGTGCCATCAAGTCAGACCCGACTCATAGCGACCCCTCCTTGGGTTTCCAAGGCAGCCATCACTACGGAAGTAGATTGCCCCATCTTCCTTCCAAAGAGTGGCTGGTGGGTTTGATCTGCCAGCCTTCTGGTTAGCAGTCAAGTGTTTTAGGCACTACCAGAGCTCCTTATACTGTCCCTGGCAACCAATATTAAACTCTAATATCTATATCTTTGCTTATTGTAGGTATTTCATATTAGTGAAATCATACAATAGCTATGCTTTTGTGACTGACTTATTTCACTTAACATAATGTTAACAAGGATCATCCAGGTTGGGACATGTGTCAAAATTCCATATCTCTTTAGATGTGGAGTAATATTCCATTGTATGCATGTACCACATTTTGTTTATCTGTTCATCTTTTGATACACATTTGGCTTGTTTTCATCTTTTGACTATTGTGAAAGATCTGCAATAAGCATTGGTATACATGTTTATGTTTTTGTCTCATCGGTTTTCAAGTCTCTTCAGTTTTTACCTGAGAGTGATATTGCTGGGTATTACAATTTTTTTTTTTTTTTTTT
>NW_006921787.1:6403866-6423128 GCF_000298275.1 Orycteropus afer afer
TTCTACAATCAACACCAATGGAAACAGCAGTCAAGACATCAGATGACATATTGCATTGGGCAAATCTGCTGCAAAAGACCTCTTTCAAGTGATGAAAAGCAAAGATGTTTTCCTCCATGGTAACATCTTGCAAAACTATAGTATTATGTCAAAACCAGAAAATTGACACTGGAACAATTCAGATTTCACTAATTTTATATCCACTAATTTATGTGTGTGCATGTGTATGGTTCTATGCAATTGTATAACATATGTAGATTTTTGTAACCTCTACTATAATGAAGATACAGAAGAGTTCCACTATCACAAGGCTTTCTCAAGTTATCCTCATTTTATTTATTTTTTTTTTTGCCAAATCCTCTCCACTATTTTCTCCCTAATGCTAGGCAATCAGTAATCGATTCTCCATCTCTGCAGTCATCTTATTTCAATAATATTATATAAATGGAATCATATAAACATGGCTGATAGATTTTTGGTACCTTGCATAATTCCTTTAAGATCCATTCAATTTGCAGTACATGAAAATAGTTTGTAATTTTTGATCATTCCATGGCATTAGTGTACTACAGTTTGTTTAATTGCCCCCTGCCATTTTGGGATATTATGAATAAAACTTCCAGAAACAGTTTTGTTAATGTTTTTTCATAAACGTGGGTTTTTATTTCTCTGGTATAAGTGTCTAAGAATGAAATTACAAGGTCATATGGTAATTTTATACTTAGTTTTACAAGAAATTATCCAACTGTTTTCCAGAGTGGCTGTACTAGTTTACCTTCCTCCCCACAATGTATGAGTGATCCAGTTTTTCCACATCCTCACTAGTATTTGGTATTATCATTATTTCTTTTATTATTATCATGAGTCTAGCCACTGTGACAGGTGTGCATTGATATCTCATTAAGATCTTAATTTAATTTTTCTTAATGGCTAATACTGTTGACTATATTTTTGTGCACTCATTTTCTATTTTTTTCTGTAGACTTTAATGAAATATTATTCATGCATTTTGCCTATTTTCTATTTCAATTCTTTTTTTTATTATGGTTGAGATTTTTTTTTCTCTACAAAGAATGTTTCTTTCCATGAGTAAAACTTTCCTTTATTTTCCATAATGGTGGAGTCATTGTCATGAAATACAATATTGTCCTTTTGTGATTTATATATTTAACTCAGCATAATGTCCTCCAAGTACATCCATGTTATGAGGTCTTTTGTGGATTTTTCATTTTTCTTTAATGTTGCATAATATTCTATTGTTTGAATGCACCATTCATCATTTATCCATTATTTATCCAGTCATCCCTTAATAGGCAGTTAGGTTGCTTCCATCCCTTTGCTATTGTGAATAGTGCTGCAATAAACAGGGGTATGCATATATCTGTTTGTGTCATGGCTGTAATTTCTATAGGATACACTTGTTGTTGTTATTGTTGTTGTTATCCATTGAATCAGACCCAACTCATAGTGACCCCTCCTTGGATTTCCAAGGTGGTGGGACTCTGGTAGCATAGTGGCTAAGGCACTTGACTGCTAACCAGAAGGCTGGTGGTTCAAACCCACCAGCCACTCCTCGGAAGGAACGTTGGGCATTCCTACTTCCGTAGTGATACTGCCTCGGAAACCCAAGGAGGGGTCGCTATGAGTCGGGGCTGACTCGACGGCAAATAACAACAACAACAACAATCACTTGGAAAGTAGATTGCCCCACCTTCCTTCTGAGGAGTGGCTATTGGGATACACCTAGTAGTAGGATTAATGGATCAAATTGTATTTCTATTTCCATATTTCTAAGGAAGTTCCATATTGTTTTCCACAGTGTTTGCATCATTTTACAGTCACACTAGAAGTGTATGAGAGTTCCAATTTCTCCACACCCTTGAGAGCATTTGTTGTTTTCTGTCTTATTGAAGTTTGCTCTTGTTTCTGGACTGAGATGATATCTCATGAGTTAAATCAAAATTACCTTTCTAATGACATCTTAAACATCACTGTGCTGTCTTTGGTAGGTAAGGATACTATTTGTATTCCCATCAGTAATTACTTGGAGCCATGGTGAGGTAGTGGTTAAGTGCTTGACTGCTAACTGAAAGATCGCAGGTTCAAACTCACCAGCTGCTTCACAGAAGAAGGGATGTAGCAGTGTGCTTCCATAAAGATTACAGCATAGGAAACTTTATGGGACAGTTCTACCTATCCTATAAGGTCACTATGAGTCAAAATCGACTTGAAGCAATCAATGGCTTTTGTTTTGATGGGTAATAAGCTTAAGCATTTATTCATGTGTTTTTTTGGCCACCTCAATATGTCCTTGGTAAAATATCTATTCATGGTCTCTGCCCCTTTTTAAATTGGAATGTTTGTCTTTTTGATGTAGGTGTTGAAGTTTTCCACAGATTTCAGAGATAAGTCCTTTGTCAGATATGTTGTTGCCAAGTATTTTTTTTTTTTTTTCTCAATCCATAGGTTCTATTTTACTCTTGGAGAATAAGACTTTTGATGTGAGAAATAATTACATTTTTAGAAGGTCTCAATCATCTAGTTTATCATCTGCTGCTTGTGCTTTTTGTTGAGTATTTTATTTATTCCATAAATTGAGGGCCTCTAAGTTTGTCCCTGTTTTTTCTTTGATGATCATTATAGATCTTTATAGATTTTGGTTTTACATTTAGATGTTTGATCCATCTTGAGTTAGTTTTTGTATATGGTGTTAGGTATAGATCTTGTTTCATTTTTCTATCAAATGGATATCCAGTTTTGCCACAACTATTTATTGAAGCTCTGGTAGCATAGTGGCTAAGACACTTGCCTGCTAACCAGACGGCTGGCGGTTCAAACCCACCAGCCACTCCTCGGAAGGAAGGTTGGGCAATCCTACTTCAATAGTGATACTGCCTCGGAAACCCAAGGAGGGGTCACTATGAGTCAGGTTTGACTCAATGGCACATAACAACAACAACAACATTTGTTGAAGAGATTTTTCCCCATTTAATGGATTCTGATCCCTTATCAAAGATCAATGGTCCATAGGTGGATGGATCGATTTCTAGATTATCAATTCTCTTCCACTGGTTTATGTTTCTGTCAGTGTATCAATACCATGCTGTCTTGACTACCATGACTGTGTAGTATGTTTTGAGATCAAGAAGTATGAGACCACATACCTTATTCTTTTTATTCAGTGAAAAAAAAAAAGAAAAAACACTTTGCTTATCCAAAGTCTCTTTGTAGTTGGTTTTCCCACATCCTTAATGAATGTTGATAGACTCTAGGTCAGGATTGAATTGTATGTACAGATTGCTTTGAGTAATATTTACATTTTCACAATGTTCAGTCTTCGTATCCAAGAGCATAACATGTGTTTCCATTTATGTAGCTTTCTTTTAGTTTCTTATAATTGTGTTTTGTTGTTTCTTTGTTTTATTTTGTATAGGTCTTTTGTGTCTCTGCTAAAATTTATGTCCAAGTATTTTATCTTTTGGTGGCTGTTGCCAAAGGAATTATTTTCCTTATTTCCTTCTCAGAGATCTCTGTTGATGTAGAAGAATGTTACTGATTTTTGTACGTTGATGTTTTACACTGACGCTATGCTAAATCTTTCAATTAGTTCCAATAGTTTTCTTGCTGAGTATCTATGGTTTTCTACATATAAGATCATCATATCATCTGCAAACAGGGATAGTTTTCCTTCTTTCTTACCTATTTGGATGTCTTTTATTTCTCTTTCTTGCCATATAGCCCTGAATAGGACTTACAGAAAAATGTTAAATAGGAGTGGTAATAGAGGGCATCCTTTTCTTGTTCCTATCAGAAAGGGGAAAGCTCTCAGTCTCTCTCCATTGAGAATAATGTTGGCTGTTGATTTTGTCAATAGGACCTTAATTATGTGGAGGAATTTCTCTTTTATTCTCATTTTGTTGAGAGTTTTTGACAAGAATGAGTATTGAATTTTATGAAATGACTTTTCTTCATTGATTGATGTGATCATGTGGTTATGGTGAGTTTGAGAGCTCTTTATATGTTCTGGATATGACATTTTTTTTTCAGACATTAAGTTTTATAATATTTTCTTCCAGTTTATAGTTTGTCCTTTCCTCTATAGAGAGTCTTATAGAATCAATCTATTTTTTGATATATCGATATATTTTGATATATTTCCACCTAAATAAAGTTTTAAAAGAATTGGATTTTCAGTTCATTTTAGAAAAAAGTAGATCTGGAAACATTGAGCCTGCAATTGCACATGGGATCAACAGCCCTAACTTTATCTTTTTTGCCCTAAATGGAAGAAAAGTGTGGTCCTATTAACCTGACTCCATTACTTACTTGAATCCAGCAAGCTGTTCCAGTTTATAACAAATAATCTTGCAATTTACACACTGGATATTTCTCAAGCTGATTGAACTGAAAAAAAAAAAAAATCAAGGATTGCAATATTGAAGGATTCTATGACTCAACAGCACATAAAAACAACACAACATGGGTAAAATATTGAAAGATGTGGGAACCATCAAAAGAAGATGAAAGAAATCCAGAGTCTGTATTGAAAAGAATTGGTCCAATGTTCAGCCATTTCAGGAGGGAGAATATTATCAAGAACTGATGGTATTGAGTAAAGAAGTCCACGTTGCACTGAAGACATTGGTGAAAAATAAGCTTCTAGGAATTGACAGAATACCAATCAAAATGTTTCAACAATGGATGGAGTGCTGGAGACACCCACTTATTTATGCAAGAAATTTGTAAGAGAGCTAGCAGGCCAACTGACTGGAAGAAATCCATTTTTGTACCCATTCTAAAGTAAAATGATCTACTATAATGCAGAAATTATTGAACAATATCATTAATATCAAATGCAAATAAAATTTTGCTAAAAATATTTTAAAAACCATTGCAGATCTACATTAACAGAGAACTGCCAGCAACTCAAGTTGGATTCAGAATAGAATGTGGAACTAGGGATGTCATTGCTGACATAAGATGGATCTTGGCAGAAAGCAAAGAATACCAAAAAGATGTTTACCTATGTTTCCTTGATTATGCCAAGGCATTGGACTCTGTAGATCATAAAAATGTTATAGATAACATTGATAAGCATGAAATTCCCGAAAACTTAATTGTGGTCATGCAGCATCTGTACATAAACCAAGAGGCAGCAATTCAAACAGAACAAGAGAATACTGCGTGGTTTTAAAACAGGAAAAGTGTGTGTCAGGTGAATAAGTATGGTGTCTTTTCACCATATTTATTCCACTTTTATACTGAGTAGTCTGAGAAGTTGAACTATAAGAAGAAGAATATGGCAATAGGATTGGAAGAAAACTCCTTAACAACTTTCAGTATGCAGATGATACAATGCTGCTTACTGAAAGTGAAGATGACTTGAAGCACTTAATGATGAAGATTAAAGACTGCACTCTTCAGTATAGATTCTACGTCAGTGTAAAGAAAACAAAAATTCTCCCAAGAACAAATAAGCAACATCATGATATACAGAGAAAAGACAGAAATATTCAAGGATTTTGTTTTACTTATAACTGCAATCAATGTCCATGGAAGCAGCAGTCAGGAAATCAAATGGCAACTTGCATTGGACAAATCAGCTACAAAAGACCTCTCTAAAGTATTAAAGAGAAAAGCTATCACGTTTTTAAAACTAAGGTGCACTAGCTCGTGCTACGTTTTTTTTTTTTTTCTTTTTTCAATAGCCTCATATACTTGAGAAAGGTGGATAATGAATAAGGAAGACCTAAGTGGAATTGATGCCTTTCATCTATAGTGTTGACAAAAAATATTAAATATATTACAGGCTCCCAGAAGAATAAATTAATCTGTTTTAGACATACAGCCAGATGATCCTTGAAGCGAAGATGACAAGACTTTGTCTCACATACTTTAGATATGTTATCAGAAGGGACCAGTTCCTAGAGAAGGGCATCATACTTGGAAAAGGAAATGTCACTGAAAAAGAGGAAGACTCTCAAAGAGATGCATTCACACAGTGGATGCAACATTGGGCTCAAACATAGCAATGATTGTGAGGATGGAACAAGACGAGGCAGTGTTTGTTGCGTTGTAGAGTCTCTATGAGTCCGAACTGACTCTACAGTAACTAATAACAACAACAGTACAAAACAGTTGTAAAAGGATTTTCTTTCATAACCTTATGATTAAACATTTTCACATTTTCATGCGGGTTCAGATGAGCTATAGTGCTCTAGAAATAAGGGAATTTAAGTTCTGGTACAAGGCTTACTTCAAATGATAAAAGAGTAAAAGTACTGTATTTTGTAATTCTTATGGATTTTTTTTCTCAAAATAGTTGATCTTTTACTTCTAGTTTGTCAGTGTATTTTTAGGTATAAAGTGGGAAATCCAGTTTCTCTTACTGATTCAGTTTTATTACTCTAAAATGGAATGGCCAAAATATAACAACAAGAATGATGATATTTTATTCTTCAAAAATATTCACTACTTCTTATTTTTAACTAATCGTGTTCAAATTAGTTATTATGGCAATTGGATTAAATGAGATAATTTAATTACAGCAAATAATTATGTTTATTTTGTACAGCACTTGTTTAGTCAAGTTGTCTCAGCCACTGTGTCAACCCATCTTGTTGAGCTCAATGCATTTAGATGATTTTCATATTGAGAAACGAGATGGGGAGAAACACTAAGTGGTAGTTCATGACACAGAAGAAAAGTAAGTCATATTTTAAGATATGTGAAAATATATGGCAAGTCAAGGAGATAAATTAAGATGAACAAATTGAGTAATTAGGAAAGTACTTTGGAGATGGAAAATACCATGTTTTTAAGTATTTCACATAGCAATCATTATTAGAATGTTTGCAGGGAGTTCAATTTGTGTGGTTACATTGCCTAATCCATAATTTGATGTGAAAGGAATATAGAAAAATATAAATAACACGAGACACAAATAATATACTTTCATTATATGTCTAGGAAAAGCATAGCTTTAACTAAAACTTCAAGTTAAATAATATGTAAGAAATTTTCCTTTTTCCTCCCAAGAAAATCTTTACAGGTTGTTTGTGCAAATGTATACATGATACACATTCCACAAGCCTCTGTATCCCTAAAATGTTAGAAACCAATTTAGAAAAATATCAAATTCATTAGGTGAATATATAATTTGAGGAATACGGTGGTAATTTCTGTTGAATGAAAATAAAATCTTTTTGTAAAGTGATTGATCTGTAATCTAAATACAGTTTATCAGGTATTGTGTATGCTCAAAACAAGGTTCAGCTATAATCTATATTTCTGGCCTAGAAAAATAGAACTTTTACTTATTTTCAGCCACACTTCTCAGAATTCATATTTTAGAAAAAAATTTGTAAGAGTTTTATATAATTTTAGTTTTACATTACATGCTGTTTGCATCACAATAATATATGTAAATTTACTATAGCTGAATAACACTTTTTGCTGTCTTTCACTCTAGTTAGAAATGAAAATAATAAACTGGAATATCTTCTCTGAAAGTTCTTGTAAAATATATGAACATTTTTCACTACTATTATCATCTTTCAAAATAATGATTTTGTTCTATCCATGAAAAACAAAAGAATAAATAATCTATTAATGTTCTCATTTCAATCTGTGATACTTTCATTATCATGAGATAAAGTCAGACATGTATTTCTCATGATTATTGTATTAATATTTAAGCTATTAAGAAGATTAATTGAAGTGTACTATATTGAAATGATGCTTAGTAAACAAGATAATTTGAGCAATTCCTTTTTTATTTTTTGTTACTCAGCATTTTATGTGAGAAGTTAAATGTGTTTGGAAAAGAACATCAGTTTGAAATTCCACATTAAAACACAACAATTTTAATTGGATTAAAATATTCTCCATGGTTCCTCTGTCAGTTTGTCAGAGTATGGTGGCTTTCATGTGCTGTGCTGCTAGAGGTTATGACACTGGCAGTTCATAAACCAACAAGGTCACCCCTAGTGGACAGATTTCAGTAGTTTCCAGACTGAAACAAACTGAGAAGAAGGACCTACATATCCACTTCTAAAAAGACTGGCCAGTGGAAACCTTATGAATAGCAGCAGGATATTGTCTGATACAGTGTCAGAAAATGAACCCCAAAGGTTAGAAGTCACTCAAAACATCACTAGGGAATTGCTGACTCCTCATAGTTGTTGTTAGGTGCCATTGAGATGGCTCCAAGTCATCTCAACCCTCTGTACAACAGAATGAAACAATGCCTTGTTCTGCACCATCTTCACACTATTTGCTATGTTTGAACCCATTGTCTCAGCCACTGTGTCAACCCATCTTGTTGAGTGTGTTTCTTTTCACTGACCCTTTACTTTATGAAGGATGATATCCTCCTCCAGCGACTGGTTCCTTCTGACAACATGACCAAATTACAAGAGACGAAGTCTAGCTATTTCAGGTTCAATCTTGAATATTCTTTTTAAGGATGTATGTAATGCTGCTTCTCTTCTATTTGTTATTCTTGGCATAGTAGACAATATTACTCTCTGCTTCAAAATGGCCAATACCTGTCTATTTCAGCTTAGTAATGCCTAGGATATCAATCTTCAAGCATTCCATTTCATTTTTCACTTCTAATTTTCCTTGGAAATAATACCAGAAAGATGTTTTGACTGTATGGATCATAACAAAGTATGGATAACACTGCAAAAAGGGAATTCCAGAACACTTATTGTGCTCATGAGAAACCTGTACATAGATGAAGAGGTAGTTACTGCATTTTTTAAATCGGGGAAGGTGTACATCAGTGCTGTGTCTTCTCACAATACTAATTCAATATGTACACTAAACAAATAATCTGACAAGCTGGATTATGTGAAGAAGAACATGGCATAAGGATTGGATTAAGATTCATTAACAACCTGCAATATGCAGATAAAAAAACCTTGTTTACTGAAAATGAAGAAGACAGTCATTGGGACCAAAAGAATTGGTTGACATTAAAGTATTTCAGGAGGAAGCATATGTTCAAGAACTGTTGCCAGTGAGGAAAGAAGTATAAGCTGTGCTGAAAGGATTGGTGAAAAACAAGATTCAAGGAAATAGCAGAATACTAACTCAGGTGTGTCAACAAATGGTTGCAACACTGGAAGCACACACTCATCTATGCCAAGAAATTTCAAAAATAATTACCTGGCCCACTGACTGGAAGAGACCTGTATTTGTGCCCAATACATTTAAAAGTGGTCCAATCCATTATCTAACAATATCATTAATAGAACACATAAGTAAAATTTTGCTGAAGGTAACTCAAAAACAGTTGTAGCACTACATCAACAGAGAAATGCCAGAAATTCAAGCCAGATTCAGAAAAAGGACTTAGAACTAGGGATGTCATTGCTGATATCAGATGGTTCTTAACTTAAATCAGATCATACCAGAAAGATATTTACATGTGTTTTATTGACTATGCAAAGGCATTCAACTGTGTGGATCATAACAAATTATGGATAATATTTAGAAGATAGGAATTTCAGAACATTTAATTTTGCTTATGTGAAACCCACACATAGGCTAAGAGCAGTCTTTCAAATAGAACAAGTGTTTAAAATCAGGAAAGGTATGTGTCAGGGTTGTATCATTTCACAATACTTATCCAATCTGTATGCTGAACAAATAATATGAGAAGGTAGACTATCTGAAGAAGAATGTGCATCAGCATTGGAGGAAAACTCATTAACAACCTGTGATATGAAGATGACACCAATCTTACTTGAAGAAAGTAAAGAAGCACTTACTGATGAAGATCAGAGACTACAGCCTTCAGTATGTGTTACTCATCAACATAAAGAAATAAAAAAATCTTCACAAATGGACCAATAGGGACACCATGATAAATGGAAAATGTAAGGAAATTGATAAGAATTTCATTTTACCCTTATCCACAATCAGTGCCTAAGGAAGGAGCAGTCGGGAAATCAAAGAACACATTGCACTGGGCAAATTTGCTGCAAAGACCTTTTTAAAGCATTGAAGAGCAAACATGTCTCTTTGAAGACTAAGGTGTGCCTTACCCAAGCCATGGTATTTTTAGTATCCTCATGATCATGCAAAAAGTGGACAATGAATAAGGAAGACCAAAGAAGAGTTGATGCTTTTGAGTAGTGGTGTTGGCAAAGAATACTAAAATACTATGGACTGCTAGAAGAACTAACAAATCTGTCCTGGAAGAAATGCAGCCAGAATGCTCCTTGGACGTCAGAATGGCCAGACTTCGTCAGACCTGCTTTGGTCATGTTGTCAGAAGGAACAATTCCCTGGAGAAAGATACCATGCTTGGTAAATTGGAGGGTCAATGAAAAAGGGGAAGGCCCTCAACAAGATGGATTGATACAGGGGCTGCAACGATGGGCTCAGGTATAGCAAGGATTGTGAGGCTGGCACAGGATTGGGCAGTCTTTCATTCTGTTGTACACAGGGTTGCTATGAGTTGGAGCTGATGTGATGGCACTTAACAACAACAACATAATTTGGCTGAAAGGTAAGCCACAGGAGTGAGTTGGGTTCCAGGTTTTAAGGGTATCTATGGGCCATAGTTTTGGAGTTTCTACCAATCTTTATAAGAACTAGTAAGTGTGGTCTTTTTTATGATTTTGAGTTTTGTTCCACATTTTTTTTTATTCCCACTCTATTCAAAACTATAGTTTGATCCCTTCAGAGTGTCAATAGTGATAGCCGGGCACCATTTAGCTCTTTTTGTCTCAGCATTGTGGAGCCTAGGCTTTACACAGTCCATTAGTTATATACACGTTTAAAAAAAAAAAAATGATGTAACAATAAGACAATTTTCACATCTAACAAAATTAAAAACAGTTGAATGCAGTCTACACTCTGCAACACACCATTCCTTCTTTATAAATACCATTATATGGTAAAACTTTCTCGTTGCATTCATAAAAAAGCATTTTAATGCAACAAATTTAAATTAGTGCTTTACATTTCAATTTGATCTCATTTCAAAACAAAAAAGCCACTGTTTTTAATTTTGTATAAAATTTCATTTTTGAGGTAATTCACTTATCCATGCATCATCTATTTACTAAGTATTCAATTTATGCCTGGGACTCTTATACACTTATAAATATAAGGTATTGCAATTGCTTCAAAATATACAGATTAAATTTTTAATGATTCAAGCCTTTATAAGCAAAGAGAGAATTCAGTGAGCAAACAAATTCATTTGGGTTATACCAAATTTTACAGAGTTAGAAAGGAGAAGCCTTAAAATTCTGATAAGCAGTAAGAATGAGTGGAAAAGGTAGAGAAAGAATTAATAAAAGGTGAGGAAGTTAGTTTACTCAAAGCTCAAAACTGCTTTCACATCAGCTTGGATGCTGATTGGGTGGAGAGCAAATATGAATTGACATGATTTTTTTCTCTCAAAAGACTTAAGTGGAGCAAAGATAAAGTGTTTCTACAGGCTGGACTTCACCATTACTCAGGGCTTTGTTGTCATCAGCATAGATATTTGTTTCTAAAGCCAACTAGGCATTAATTAGAGTGTCAGGATTTAGGGATTCACAAGGCCCAGCATGTAGCTTTCAGAACAAACCAGTAGATAAACTGCTTGGTACTGGGTAAATTTTTCAAAAGTGATACCTAAGAGACCAATGTATTTAAATTGGAAGAAAAATAACAGTTTCACAGGGAATAACTGTGTAAAAATGAGAGAAAATAAAAACTGAACTAGTTACCTGTGATGAATATTTATTTATTTATTTATTTTTCCTTTTCTTAATATAGCTTTCCCAGAAATGATTCTCCTTTGGTAACTTATTCTAAATGGAAGCCTCATATCATTAAATTTTAAATACAGAGTTAAATTTCCTTTCGGATATGGTTCCATGTTCACTATGTACTATAATAGAAACAGGTTTCTGGTTTCTGTAATCATCTGCTGATGCCTTGGCCAACTGTGAACAGGTGGTATATAGCTCTTTTCTCCACCATACATAGGGTAATCATATACTTATTGGCCTTTTTTGTTGTTGTTGTTCCCCACTCTGATACAAATGTTAAGCTAGTCTTCATAATAACAGGTCTAAAATGGGACTATCCTAGAGAAAATCAGGATATAAATTGACCTTACCATTCATCATTAAGGAGCTCTGGTAGCACAGTACCTAAAGCATTTGATAACCAGAAGGTGGGTGGTTGAAACCCACCAGGCACTCCTTGAAAGGAAGACTGGGCAATCTACTTCCATAAAGATTTACCACATCAGAAACCCAAAGGGGGTTGCTATGAGTTGGAATTGATTTAATGGCAGTGAGTTTAGTTGTGTTTTTTTTCATTCCCATTACATGAGAGGAGATGTGATTAAGTCAAATTAATGTTCATGGTTTATAATTTGTACCTGTTGTTTTTAGTTACCATAGAGTCACCTCCACCTCATAGTGACCTTATGATCTTATGAATTGTCCAGTCCCGTGCCACCTTTGTTATTATTGGTATATTTCAGTCTATTGTTTCAGTTGTTTTATCAATTCATCACTTTGAAAGTCTCCCTTGTTTTCACTGACTCTCTACTTCGCCATGCATAATGTACTTTTGTAGTGATTGGTCTTTCCTGATGACACACCCATAGTAAACAAAATTAACTCTTGCCATCCTTAGTTCTAAGAAGCACCAAAGTTTTAATTTTTCTAAGAATGATTTGTTCATTCTTGAGGTCTACAATATATTCAATATTCTTCACCTATACCACACTTTGAATACATCAATTCTTCTGTCTTCCTTTTTATTTTCTAGCTTTCACATGCTTTTGTATAAAGTACTGCATTTTATTGAACTGTATATAGGATGGTTGGGAGCTCTGGTAGGATAGCGCCTAAGGTACTTGACTGCTAACCAGAAGGCTGGTGGTTCAAACCCACCAGCCACTCCTCGGAAGGAATATGGGGCAATCTACTTCTGTAATGATACTGCCTCAGAAACCTAAGGAGGGGTTGCTATGAGTCGGGTCCGACTCAATGACACATATTAACAACAACAACAACAACAACAACAACAACATATAGGATGGTTAAGGAGCTCTGGTAGCATAGTGAGTAAGGCATTTTGATGCTAACAGAAGGTCAGCAGTTCAAACCCAGCAGCTGCTCTGGGGGAAGAAGATGAGGCAAAGTACTTCTGTAAAGATTTATAGCTTTGGAAACCCAATACAGAGGCACTATGAGTTGAAATTAACTTGACGACAGTGGGTTTTGTTTTTTATTTTTTGGTTTTATATAGCATGTTTTGTGTTAGACACACTAAACTTCTCTACACTCCTTCCCTCTCTTCACCAACTTATATTTTTTCTTGAACATGAACATGGAAAAGACACTTCTTCAGAAATTTCTGTCAAGACTCCTAAATAGAAGGAAGGAAGCCAGAAACAGATCTTATAATTTACGTAGTCCTACATTCTTATTCTACATAACTGAAAACAAGTTTAGAGATATCAAGAACCTTCCCAAAGGTCATTCTTCTACCAATTAGTGACAAATTTTCTTACAGTGCCTTTCTAGAAATTATTCCAAACTGCAATCATCAGTCCACAAAGCCAAGAACACAAATGGATGAACCACACACACTTACTTTACAGAAACATACGTAAGAGTTATTTCAAATGATAATTTGTCAATGTGTAATAAATAGTCAAGAAATTTCTACAGTGAAAAGAACAGATAGATTGCTAAATTATTAAATTCAAAACTTTTGTTGTTATTAGGTGCCGTCAAGTCAGTCTTCATTCATAGCAATGCTATTTATGAACAAAAAGTTGTCTGGCCCTGTTCTACCCTCATGATTGCTGCTATGCTTGAGCTCATTGTTGAATCCACTGTGTCACATTCACATGTTGTTGTTAGGTGCTGCTGAGTCAGTTCTGAGTCATAGTCACATGAATAAGTGAATAAGTGAATTAAGGTGCTTGCTCATTTATGCAAAGAAATTTAGAAGACAACTATAGGAATAACCAATTGGAAGAGTTCCAAAGAAAAGTGATCCAGTAGAATGCAGGAATTATTGAAACATATCACTACTATCACAGACAATTAAATTTTGCTGAAGATAATTTAAAAAATGGTTGAAGCATTACATTGACAGAGAATTGCCAAATATTCAATCCAGATTCAGAAGAGGGTGCAGATTGATGGATATCATTATTGATGTCAGATGGATCTTGGCTGAAAGCAAAGAATACCAGAAAGAGGTTTACTTGTATTTTATTGACTGTGTCAAGGTATTCAATTGGGTGGATCATAAGAAATTATGGATACTATTGCAAATAATGGCATTCCATAAAACTCAATTGTTTTCATGAGGAACCTGCATATAGACCAAAAGTCATTTGTTTGAACAGAACAAAGGGATAATGAATGGCTTAAAATCAGAAAAGGTGTGCATCAGTGTTGTATCCTTTTACTATACTTATTCAACCTGTATACTGAGCAAATAATCTGAGATGGTAGACTATATGAAGAAGAATGAGGCATCATGATTGGAGGAAGACTCATTAGCAACCTGTGATATGCAGATAACACAACTTTGTTTGCTGAAGGTGAAGATGACTTGAAGCACTTACTGATGAAGATTCAACACTATAGTCTCCAGTATAGATTACTTCTCAACATAAAGAATATGAAAATCCTCACAGCTAAACCTATAAGGAGCATTATGATAAATGGAGAAAAGATTGAAGTTGTCAAAGATTTCGTATTACTTGGTTCCATGATCAACGTCAATGGAATCTGTCTCTCTTTGTTTATAAGGCTTGAATCATTTAAAATTTAATCTATATATTTTTAAACAATTGCAATACCTTATATTTATACACTATAAGTGGTATGTAAGAGTCCCAGGCAGAAATTGAATACTTGTAAATATATGATGCATGAATAAGTGAATTAAGTAAAAAATGAAATTTTATACAAAATTATAAATATTGGCTCTTTTGTTTTAAAATGAGATAAAATAGAAATATAAAGCATTAATTCAAATATGTTATATTGAAATGCCTTTTTTATGAATGCAAGGAGAAAGTTTTAACATATAATGATATTTATAAAGAAGGAATGGTACGTTGCAGAGAGGTAGACTGCATTCAAATGTGCTTAATTTTGTTAGATGTGAAAATTGTCCTATTGTTATTTATTTATTTGCATATATAAGTAAGATAACACGATATGTCATCAGAAAGGATTCATGACTAAAGAAGCTCAATGTGGTTGATGAAAGGCCAAGGAGACTGTGAGCAAAAGTTGGTGAGATAGATTGACACATGATCACAAAATGCCAGTGATCTTGAGGTTGATGAAGGACTGGACAACATTTCATTCTATTGTCTTTAAGGTTTACATGAGTTGGCATTGTCTTGAAGGCAGCTATCATCATCATTCCATTTAAATAGGAAATGTTATCAATTTGGTATTAAGATATTAGTATTCAAACTAATAGCTTAATGAATATTAATGTCTACATAAGTATAGAGCACATGTATCCTTCACATGAAACAAAACTACATTTTTCTAAATTTGCTCAATATTCTAAAACTGTCACCTTTTAAATCAGAAATGCTATAAAAAATAAGTACTTTTAGCATAAAATTAATTATTGTTCTTTACATTTTAGAATTACTGGCAAAATATTTTGATTAGGAAAAGCAAACCAAGGGTGTGTGTGTATGTGTGTGTGTGTGTGTGTGTGTGTGTGTGAGTTAACTGAAATAATGTTAAATTTGAAGTGAGAGATTAGAGTTTGAATCCAACTCACTAGTCGTAGGGTCTTTGATAAATCATCAAATTTCTTTGTGCCTTGGTTCTCTCATGTGGAAAAGGGAAGGCAGCCTAACAAGATAATTAGAATATTAAATTAACAGAGTAGACAAATGTTTTTAGCAGAAGGCCTAGAACAAAGATGATATTCAAAATTACTGTACAAAATATTTCATTTTTCATTCAACTTAAAATAAACCTTTAACACAGTGTTAAAATGCCCCCAAATTTAGAAGAGTGCTGACATTCACATATGAGTACTGTTGCAGAAACGGTGATATTATAATTGTGAATTCCCTTAGGCAGATAGTTTCACACCATTATGTGTAATTGCTTTAGAAAAGAAGTGGTAACGTTGTAATGCCCAGAATAAACAGCTCACTTGTGATTTTGGGAAAGAATAGTAAGAGAACAAAAAGAAAGAACTCTGTCTTTGTTACCCCATTCCTCTTCCAAGTCTATGAGCTAGTCCCAAGTACACCTTCATTAAACATTTATAGAACACTTTGAAGTCGGATATGTTAATGGAGATTGTCATTTTGTATATTGAGTGCTTCTCAAGTGCATTTCTTTCCCCTTTTGTCTGACAAAGGGAGTTCTTTTGGGGGAAGGTATTTGATGATGGAAGATAAAGAATAGATGAAGAAAGATTCTGAGTTGAAGAATTTGATTGAAATAATGAGTTTTGTATATAATCTACTAGTTTTAAAATATGCATGTATTTGGGAAAATAAAATTACATTTCAGTTTTACAAAATTCAGTGCTTTTTATAAAGGCAGACTTCCTGAATAAAATAGGTGAATTCTGCCTACCCTGGCCAAATAGTACTAACTAACAAAAGTACTTTTGTATAAACAGTTGGAAGGTTTGCTCAGAATGGTTCTAAACAGAGGTAGTCAATGAATCTTATGCTTAATTGCACATTGTGGCATATCCATACCCTTCTGTCTGCTGACTCCTTCAGACTAATAACTTTGGTGACATCAAGGCACCTTGGGGTACCTGCTATTAAATCAAGTTTGTGCTCAAATCACTGTAATGGCCATAACACTTTATTAATAATATATATAAGATCATTGTCAGCATTTTTGTTTGTTTTTTTGTTCTTGCTGTTTGTTTGTTTCTTGTTTTTCAATAGCCTTGGACTGTATATGTTCCTTTTTTTGTGAGAGATATAAGTATTCAACAATTGTATATGTATTCAACAATTACTTTTAAATAGTTTAAATCTCTATGAAATTTAGTTCTATTCTAAAACACAGAGAGTCATCTTTAGCTAGACTTGACTTAATGGCAATTTTTTATTTAAAATATATAATTACTAAGTATTCTTGATATATGAATCATTAGTTTGAAAGATAAGTTTTCTGGGATCAAAGTATTAGATACAAAGTATTAATCTTATATTTTCAATATGTAATTCTATTTTGTTTGTTCATCTGACATTTGTATACCTATTTCAATTGTCTCATGGTTGATAGAAAGGTACATACACGTTCAGATATTGAATTTGATTAATACACTATACCCATAATAGTATAACCACCTAAACTCAATCCTCTCAGGAAGCAGATCGATTTGCTATTGCATAATTTGAACGGTTTGGAAGGGTCTAGATACTGTTGGTACATATTTAGGGTATACATGCTCTGAAATACAAGAGGTTTCCAAAAAATTAATGAAACTAAATATATGAAATGACTTTTGTGAATGAGTAATTATTGGCATTTATTAGATGTCTGTGATGTATCAAGCACGGTGGTTCCCATACAGATTTTTATCTATTGTTCTTGTAATCCTACCAGATAAGCCTTATTAAGCCTACTTTACATCAACGTGTATTTCAGTTAAGTAACTTGCCCCTGACTCACACAACTGGGAAGTACCTGGGGTCAGATATCAAATCTACCCCTGTCTTACTTCAGAGTTAATGTTTATTTCAATATATAATTAATATAGTTATGCTTGTAAATAAGAACAAAGATTACACATTAGGCAACAGGAAATAAACTAATTATTTCAGGTGTATCTGAGGAAAAAAGAAAACAAAGTATGACATAGTTATGAATCTCAGAAAAAATGCATTCAAAGTCATCCATAGAAACACACCTATTTCCAAAAATCAAATCAATCTTACTTTTTAGTTCTGTGTTTAAGATGCAACAGATAGCTTTTTTGAAGTAAAGAGACATAGATGTTAAGCAAGTTATAATTGTTTTGTATATAGTTATCAAAAATAATAAGATACTAAAGCCAAATTCTAAAGCATTGTTATGTGTATTTGAAAAGAAAGATAGCAGGCAGTACGCTGAAGATATGTTACATTCTAACTTGAGCAGGCTAGAATAATAAGAGGTAACATTTGGACTGGCCACAGTTTACATAAGATAAAGACACTAACTACTCTTTCATTGTTATCTTTCCATCCAGTTGTTCTTCATCTATTCATAAACAAAGAAACAAAACAATATAGAATCCCTTTTCCCCAAAAAATTAAACCAAACCTCTCGCTATGAAGTCAATTCCTACTCATAGTGAACCTACAGTAGATTAGAACTTTCCCATAGTTGTTCCAAGGCTGTAATCTTTATGCAAGCAGACTGCTACATCATTCTCCTGAGTAAGGCCTGGTGGGTTTGAACCACTGACCTTTCGGTTAGCAGCTAAAGACTTAACCACTGTACTACCAGGGCTATTTTCTCTAGCCCCCAATTTGTTGAATACTTATTATGAAGGCTATATGCAGGAACAATCTATTTGCTGGACACCAGAGAAACAAAAGTATAAAAGACATTGCTATTTCTCCCTAAGATTAGTGGAGCAAAACACATATGCACGTGACTTCAAACTGCTTTAGGTACTAAAATGAAATTATGGAGTGGCGAGTCCTGCTTCTCTGTAGGATAAAAACAAACCAAACCAAACTCACTGTCGTTGAGTTGATTGAGACTCATAGTGACCCCTCCTTGGGTTTCCAAGGCAGTATCTCCATGGAAGTAGATTGTCCAATTGTCCTTCTGAGGAGTGGCTGGTGGGTTTGAACCACAAGTCTTCTGGTTAGCAGTCAAATGTCTTAGATGCTACACCACCAAAACTCCCTCTCTAGGAGTAGGAAGGAGAAAATGGGCTGTTAGAAAAGCTACATAGAGTAAACGACATTTGAATAACGACAGGCAGACAGTGAGGGAAAGGACATCTGGGAGACTGTTTTTATCAAGTTCCAGAAAGGCGAGCATAATGCTTCTTCTTAAATCCCTTCTTAAATCTCCTTAAATCTTAAATTCTTTATATGTATTAAGAAGCCTTTCATGTAGACACTAGTGCTCAGACGGATCCCTTGTTACCCTCCTGAGAGGGACCAGGTCTCTGGGAGCATGGTGGGCACAGGCGGGCTGGTGCTTACTCACTGATCTGCACTGAACACTTTCCCTTGTTACCCTCCCGAGAGGGACCGGGTCTCC
>NW_006921787.1:6426353-6436097 GCF_000298275.1 Orycteropus afer afer
AGAAGGGACCATTCCCTGGAGAAGGATGTCATGCTTGGTAGGGTGCAGGGTCGACGAAAGAGGGGGAGGCCTTCAACGAGATGGATTGATACGGTGGCTGTGATGATGGGATCAAGTATAGCAGGGATTGTGGGGCTGGCACGGGATCAGGCAGTGTTTCGTTCTGCTGTGTTGGGGTCGCTATGAGTCGGAAACGACTCGACGGCACTTAACAACAACAACAACAACAACAACATGTAGACTGCTCTTAGCCCTTATTTTTCTGCCTTGAAATGTAATGTGTTACATATGTTTATTATATCTTCTCAACCGAAAAACCAAACTCACTGCCATCAAATCAGTTCCAACTCATAGAGACACCACTGGGTTTCTAAGCCTTTAAATCTTTACTGAAGCAGAATGCCCATCTTTTTTCCAAGGAGTGGCTAGTGAGTTCAAGCCACTGACCTTTTGGTTAGCAGCCAAATAATGCCTTTACCACTACACCACCAGAGTTCATTGTCTCTTAAAACCAAATCTAAAAGGAGCTCCGGTGGTGTAGTGTGTAAGACTTTTGACTGCTAACCAGAAAGCTGGTGGTTCAAACCCGCAAGCCACTTCTCAGAAGGAAGACTGGACAATGCACTTCCACAGAGATGCCACCTAGAAAACTCAAGGAGGGGTCACTAAAATATTTCTTTAAATTTTTCCTGAAACAATCTTTTTCAACTTTAAGGAAATATCCTTAATATAAGTTGATCTAGAAATTTTAGTGTATCCTCATTCAGAAATTACTTCACCTATTTGAATACTTTCACCAAAAAAAACTCACTGCCATTCAGTAAGATACGAATTATAGAGACCCCTCCTTCTGTTTCTGAGGCAGTATCACTATGGAAGTAGATTGCCCAACCTTCCTTCTGAGGAGTGGCTGGTGGGTTTGAAACACCAGCCTCTGGTTAGCAGTCAAATCCCTCAGGCACTATGCTGTTGTTGTTGTTATGTGCCGTCAAGTCGGCCAGACTCATAGCGACCCCTCCTTGGGTTTCCGAGGCTACCATTACCAAAATAAAGCTGGCCATAAAACAATATACTTCTGATTATTCTAAAGACACCTCAGATCTTGTATTGTTTCAAAATCTTCATTGTGAAAATTAGTTAACACCGACACAGGGTCAGCTCACACATTCTTAATGTTTTTTTTTTTTTAAGAATGTGTGAGCTGACCCTTTGCCTGTGTTAACTAATTTTCATAACGGAGATTTTGAAACAATATAAGATCCAAGGTGTCTTTAGAATTATTAGAAGCTACTGTCTACTGCATGTGTTGCTTGTTCATTTATTCCCATGACAGTAACTCCACTATCTTTGTGGGATAAAATTCAACACACATATTATACAGCAAGCTAGCTGATTGGGTGTAAGTTAAAAATAACTCACACCATAAATGCTTTATATATAAGTTGCCAGTGCCCTCTAGGTCAAACAAGCTCAGTTATTTAAGTTAAAATTAACTTCTGAATCAAGTATGTGCATACTGAGAGGCCAGGCTCTCTGTGACATATTGAAGAAGTCAAGATTTCTCCGGTAAAATGTGTACAAGCATCATGATTGGCTAGGTTGTTTGACAAGTTCCAGCTTGTCTAAAAGTGGTGTGTTGTGCCTAGAGACTACAGAAGGATATTATTTCTTCAAATGTTTTCATGTCCATATTCTTGTTAAGTAATTTTCTCATACTAAATAATGATATTTTTCCTCTCTTGTTCAGGTCTTCCCTAATTTTCAAGTTACTTATTAAGCTGGGTTGTAGAGACATACAGTTGGGAAGGACAAGTTAGAGAGCGGATACTTAACAGAAGCACAAAAAGAAATCTGTAATATGATTCTGACTCACATGACATATGTAATTGAAGGATGACTTTCTATTTGATTCTTCCAAAGGAATCTGAATCAGTTTAGTCTTTTACAAGTATTTTCTTTAATATCTTGTGTCTTTATATTAGATCATTCATTTATTTATCTTTTTCAATAAAAACTTATTGAAAGTCTACAATATATCATACAGTTAGACACTCAGTTTCCAGAGAAAAATGTTAAATAAATAAGTAAATAACAGCATGATATGTGTTATAACAGCAGTAATTACAGGGGTGCATGACAATAAAGAGGAAAAACAATTTTAATGTACTTTGTGGAGGAATGGATGATAAAGAAAGGAGTTCTGGTGATGTACTAGGTAAGGCATTTGGCTGCTAATCAGAAAGTCGGGGGTTCAAACCCACCAGGTGTTTCAAGGGAAACAGATGAGACAATCTACTTCCCTAAAGATTTACAACCTTGGAAATCAATGGGGTCTCTATGAGTAGGAATAAACTTAATGACAGTTGGGTTTTGGGTTTCAGATGATAAAGAAGACTTTCAAAAGCCTGAAGGAGATGGAATTGCCTTAATTCTACTATATCCAATGATGTGCTGGTAAATGTTTAACAAATGTTTAGGGAATGGAGGAGAGTCTGATTTGTAGCATTTACTAGTTGACATGGTCTAAATACTCTTGCATGACCAATTTCAAGCTACCAACATAATGTCACTGAACACAGCAGAGGGAAGGGATGCATAATAGCACACCATTAGGTACACTTTCTATAAGATAGATGCAATAGAGAAATAATAACCTGACAAGGATATATTATAGCAAAATGTTTACCATAACTAAGAATTGATGGGTTTTGAGTACTTATTACTTCTTTTCAAATATAAGTGATTCATTTGTCAGTTTCCACAATTAAATTTTAGTGATAGCCATGATTAACAGTCACCCACAAATATACTGAAAATTTAACAATTAGCTCTCACACACTGGTACAAGATGGCTCTAGCACACCACACAATTTTTTATAGCATTGCTGAGATGTAACCAGAATGTAAGACCACATTATAAACGTTCACACAAATTAAAATTTACAAAGGATAAGGACCTAGATTTTTAGCCCTTTTCGGCAAGAGCCATCAAGGAGACTTTGGAAGCTGGATTCAGAAGAGGACATGGAACGAAGGATATCAATGTTGATGTCAGATGGATCTTTATTAAAAGCAAAGAATACCAGAAAGATGTTTACTTGTGTTTTATTGACTATGCAAAAACATGTGATTGTGTGGATCATAACAAATTGTGGATGACTTTGAGAAGAATAGGAATTCCAGAACACTTAATTGTACTCATGAGGAACTTGTACATAGTCCAGGAGGCTATCATTTGAACAGAACAAAGAGCTACTGCATGGTTTAAAATCAAGGAGGGAGTGTGTCAGGGTTGTATCCTTTTACTATACTTATTCAATCTGTATGCTGAACAAATAATCCGAGAAACTGAACTGTATGAAGAAGAACATGGCATCAGGATTGGAGGAAAAATCATTAACAACCTGCGATACACTGATGACAAAACTTTGCTTGCTGAAAGTGAAGATGACTTGAAGCTCTTACTGATGAATATTGAAGAATACAGTCTGCAGTATGAATTACATCTCAATATAAACAAACAAAAATCCCCACAACTGGACCTATAAGCAAAATCATGATAAATGGAGAAAAGATTGAAATTGTCAAAGCCTTCATACTGCTAGTTCAACAATCAGTGCCAATGGAAGCAGAAGTCAAGACATCAGAGGGCTCATAACACTGAGGAAATTGGCTTCAAGTGCTGAAGAACAAAGATGTCTCCTTGAAGACTAAGGTGTGCCTGACACAAGCTATGGTATTTTCAGTTACCTCATAAGCATGTGAGAGCTAGACAATGAATAAGGAAGACCAAAGAGAATTGCTTTTGAGTTGGGGTGTTGGTGAGGAATGCTTAAAGTACTGTGGACTGCTAAAAGAACTAACAGGTCTGTCCTGGAGGAAGTGCAGCTGGAATGCTTCTTGCAGAGAATGGCCAGACTTCATCTCACATATTTTGGTCATATTGTCAGAAGGGACCATTCCCTGGAGAAGGATGTCACGCTTGACAAGATGGAGGGTCGAGGAAAGAGAGGAAGGCACTCAACAAGATGGATTGACATAGTGGCAGTGGCTATGGGCTCACATGTAGCAAGGATCATGGAGCTGGCTCAGGACCGGGTGGTGTTTCATTCTGCTGTGTATAAGGTCACTGTGAGTCAGAGATGACTCAATGGCACCTAACAAAACAATACGGAGTTCTATTTATTGAGTTGTGATTTAGTTGTTGACATTTTAGTTAGCAGTTGAATGCTTTAACCACTACACTAGCAGATGTTGTTATTATGTTATTAGGTGCCAAGGAGTCGTCTCCACCTCATAGCAACCCTATGTACAACAGAACAAAACACTGCCCAGTCCTGTGCCCATTCCATGATCCCTGCTATACCTGAGTCCATTTTTTAGCTACTATGTCAATCCATCTCATTGATGGCCTTCTCTTCTTTCATTGACCTTCCACCTACCAAGCATGATATTCTTCTCCAGGGAATGGTGTCTTTCTATAATATGACCAAAGTAGGTGAGATGAAGTATATTCATTATCACGTCCAAAGAGCATGCTGGCTGCACTTCCTCAAGGACAGATTTGTTAGTTCTTTTAGCAGTCCATAGTACTTTCAGTCTTCTGCACCAGCACCACAACTCAAGAGCATCGACTCTTCTTTGGTGTTCCTTATTCATTGTCTAATTCTCAGATGCATATGAGGTGATTGAAAATATCATGGCTTGTGTCAGGCATACCTTTGTCCTCAGGGAAACATCTTTGCTTTTCAGCACTTGAGAGAGGTCTCTTGCAGCCAATTTGCCCCATGCTATATGTTGTCTGATATCTTGACTGCTTCTTCCATTATCATTGATTGTAGAGCTAAGGTTATATTTTAGCTCTTGTGGACTTGTTTTAGTTGTCTGCAATTTCACGTTGAATTTGTGTATGAGCAGTTGATGGTCTGTTCCACAACCAGTTCCTGGCCTTGTTTGGGCTGAAGATATTGAGCTTTTTCATTACCTTTTAGTAGTCAATCTAATTTCTGTGACTCCATCTGGTGAAGTTCACATATATAGCCACATTTGTGTTGTTGTAAAAAGGTATTTGCAATGAATAAGTCATTAGTCTTGCAAAATTCTATCATGCTATCTCCAGTGTTATTTCTGTCACCAAGGCCAAATTTCCCAACTACCAGTGATTCTTCTTTGTTTCCAACTTTTGCATTCCAATCACCAGTGATAATCAACACATCTTCAGTTGCATGTTCAGTCAATTTCAGACTGCAGAAGTTGGTAAAAATCTTCAATTTCCTCATTTTTGGCTTTGATGGTTGGTACGTAAATTTGAATAGTAATATTAACTGGTCTTCCTTGTAAGCATATGAATATTATCCCATCACTGGCAGTATTGTACTTCAGGATGGATCTTGAAACATTCTTTGGGATGATGAATGCCACGCCATTCTTCTTCAATTTGTCATTCCTGGCGTAGTAGATCATATGGTTCTCTGATTCAAAATGGCCAAAACTGGTCCATTTCTGCTCACTAATGGCTAGGATATCAATCTTTATGTGTTCCATATCATTTTTGACAACTTCCAATTTTCCTAGATTCATACTTCCTACACTCCTTGTTCCTATTATTAAGGGATGTTTGCAGTTTATTCTTCTCATTTTGAATTGTGCCACATCTGCAAATGGAGGCCCTGAAAGCTCTATTTTATCCATATCATTAAGGTCAGCTCTACTCTTATTAGGCATCTCTTTCCCAGTTGTGTGTTGAGTGCCTTCTGACCTGAGGGGCTCATCTTCCACCACTATATCAGACCGTGTTTCAGGGCTATTCATAAAGTTGTCCAATAATATATCAGACAGTGTTTCACTGCTATTCATAAGGTTGTCACTACCGATTCTTTGAGAAGTGGATGGTCTCTTCCCTCTTACAAGTCTGTCTCAGTGTGGAAGCTCTGCTTAAACTCAACCATGGGCAACACTGCTGACGTGTGAAACACTGAAGATACAGCCTCAAGCCTCACAGCAACATGCAAGCCACCACAATATGACAAACTGACAGACAAGTTTATCTCCCTTAGCTTCTTGCCTGGGGCCTCTCCCTTTTACCTGTTTCAGCTGTGGGCCCTGGTTGCTACTTCCTCCCTGGGTTTAGAGTTCTTTATTATTATTATTAAAATCTTATATAAAATAGCACAAGATCTTTTCAGTAAATTTATACTAATTTATCACACAAATTTATTCAATTATACAAATGTATAATTGTAAGATCCATCCTTAGAGAGGTTTCTTTCTAGATAATAAGAGGGAGGAAGAGAAGAAGTTGAAGAAGGAGAGGAAAAAGGAAAATAATAAAACATCCCTAAAACTGTGTCAAGTCTTTTGTAATAAAATCACTTGAAATTAATGAAAGAAATTTGTTTTCTTTAATTCTTCCGGTTTTATTTAACCGATTGTATTTTTCATTTTGAACCCTTGTTAGTTCCTTTTACTGCCACAATAAAGAGCTTAAACATTTAAACCTAATCCTCAGGTTGATAGGAGTAGATTTAAATGTTTAGGCCTCTTTATTGTGGTGTTAAAAAGCACTAGCAGTAGTTCAAAATAATAGCCTCACTTATTGTGAGGAGTATTACAATCACATTATCTGACATTTCACATTTAAGACAATAGTAAACAAACTACTATCTGACCATTTTCACAACGATATTATATATCTTGCAGTAACAAATGCCAATGTGTAAGGCAAGAGTAACCCTGGCTGTGATGATTAAGGTTATGTGTCAGCTTGGCTGGGTGGTGATTCTCAGTGGCTTGGTAGTTACATAATAGTACAATTTGGCAGTTATGTAATGATGTATTTCTTCATCATTTTGTGATCTGTGTGTTCATCCTCCATTTTTGCATAATATCAACTTGTAATAATCTGGTCTTTGAAAACTAACAGTGCCCATAAGTGAATAATAAGCATATTATTATAAATTCTCTGATAAGATTGGTACCATGAAAGAAAGAGAGGAAATAAAATGTTATTTATAAATTGTTGAGTATGCATTAAATAATATTTATGATTAAAAATAAAATTCCAGAAAAAAAGATGATTTGAATGCTTTATGAGTGACCAAGATTGACATAATACCAACCAGTATAATTTGATCACATAAGCTAACACATCATTTTATAAAATGGTAAGATATATCTTCTAAGATTTGGGAGGTGTGGTATAAAATACAATCCCAAATTATTTAGACAAGGTATCATGATATGAAAAAAGCTGCCGCAGTGCATAATTTTCTCATACACATTCTCTCGTTTTATTTAAATTATGGTTTAAAGTCTAGCTCTTTATGTTAAACAATTGCTCTTCCCATGTCCAATCTTTAAAACTGAAATGCAAAAGAAAGAAATAATAATGTTTATTGTCACCATGACATCAATTTGAATTTACTTATCAGCAAGTTATTGACTCTGACAAAAAGGTTACACTTTATAAAGAAATGAGAATCACCTAAAGTATGTAGAAGGGCAGCAGGGCAACTGAAACAATCTTCACATACTTCAGTCTGGACCTTCCTAGACCGAAATATATTTCTTTTAAATGAAGTACTGATTTGCTTTTAGGAGAATATGTGAATACATAAATCTTTACTCAAAAAGAAAAAAAAAAATCAGAACCTTACTCTGATTTCAAGAAAAACACTGAATATAAATTAAGGATTACAAAACTAGAATTTTAAAGGATTTTGAACTGTTCAGTCTTGTGAAATAAACACTCTAAGAGAGATGAAAGTTTTATGATCACTGTTAATTATGATGCAAAAAAAAAAAATCTTTATGAAAATAACTACACTACACCTTAGATTTTATAAAACGGTTTCATACCCAAAATTCCATCTCCACAGAAATTTTGCCTTGTAGGCAGGGTGATATTATTTTTACTATTTCATGTAGAAGAAATTGAGGCTTATGGATTTCAAGTAAATCATGCATGTATTCTTTAACTCATTCATTCAACAAATATTTATTAGATGTAATGTGTATTTTTCTGACAGTTGTAAAATATGTGAATAAAACACCTAAATTTACAGAGCTTACATTCTTGTCAAACAAGAAAACAAACAAACATACAATAGGCCAAGTAATATAGAAGAATGTAAGGGATAGAGCATAGAAAATTATATTAGAGTTTTTATATATAACACACATACATATACATTTATACTGGTCAGAGAAATACTTTTCCAATATAATGGCATTTAAACAAGCTGGAGGACAGTGAGTAATTGTGCTGTGCAGAAAAGAATATTTCTGGCAGAGAAGGTGAATATATTTTCAATTTTTTCTAATGAATCAGGACACCACCAGTGTAGTGTAAACAAAGTGAAGAGGAAAGAGGAGTAGAAGACAAGGGGAGAAGCATTTAGGGAGTGGGAAGAATCAGATTACACAGGGTCTTATTGACCTTGGATTCTATTCTAAGATAGGAAGACATAGAAATACATTCACTGTAAAAAGGTTTTAATATTACTTATGGTTTGAAAAATCAAAAACACTGGTGCAGAGACAGAAAATTACTCAGGGAAAGTAAGAAGGCCATTTAAGAGGCTATTCTCATGTACTAAGAAATGGTAGTTGTGGGGCTAGAGAGATAGTCACAAAGGTAATGAGAAATGAATCAGACAGACTTTAAATCATAGATCAAGAACTGATGTCTCTGACTTCAAATCTCGGTGTATGGTTTCCAGTTCTACAGTAACCATTCAAGAGGTGTATTCTGTTATCCATGCAATCTGTCATAATGTGTATAGATGGAAGAATCAGGTGAATAAGCTCCCCAAGTAGCTCACAGTATAGTAAAATAGGGGATAAATTTGGGAACTCTAAGAATAGGGTGAGTCATTAGGATATTTTTTACAACTTTTAATATTAATTATTAAGAAAACTATGAAATTGTGCAAGAAAGTTTAAGAAAATAAGTCAAACAGTATATCCTTGGGTAAGTTTTTAACATTTCAGATGAATTTATTTCCTCAAAAGTTCGTCTAAGACAAAGAAGGTGATACTTGATCACTTGAACCCCTCGATCACTAATGGTGTGATGTCACCTGCTTATACCATTTTCTTCAATGTGACTAGTTAGAGTAGCACCCAGAAGTCCTGAGAGCTACTACAGAGGTTGTCTTTTTCAAGTAAATGGTTGATATGTGTAGATAATGCTCCACATTTGTGGAAAGAGGCAATGGAGAAGGTCAGTATCATCAGTCAGAACAACGCCAGGAGCTGGCTGTGGAACATACCATTGGTAGCCTGTATGCATATTCAAGTTAAAGCTTAAGAAAATTTAAACCAGAAGAACACATTCTGCTTTCCAGCAACCCTAAGGACACTCGAGACCTGAAAGACTGACAAGGTACGACATTCCTCTTGTTACTCTTGTGAATGGAGGTACGGCCATCCTCCACTTCCACCTACCTTCTGGGCCCACAGGAACTCCATCACATTCTGTGTGCTCAGACGAAGCCTGGGTGCCCTGCCTTGTCCTCCACCAATTTTTTTCTCTTTTTTCTTTTCATTTTTGTCTTTTTTGCTTTCTTTTTTCTGGTGATTAGTTTGCTTGTATTTGTCTGTTTTAAAACAACTAATATTATTAATACTTTTTTTTTCTTTTCCCTGTGCCTGGTTGGAATATATATATATATTTTAAACTTAAGGTTTTTTTTCTTCCCCCCCTTTTTTCTTATGGTTAACCCTGTTCCTTGATTTTGTTTT
>NW_006921787.1:6439482-6446774 GCF_000298275.1 Orycteropus afer afer
TATGGCCCCTAGCTGCCTTTTGGGTCTGGAATTGAACCCACACCTGCCGTTTCCAGCCAAACAAAATACAGGCATATGAGTTGAACATTTACCTCAAGTAGATACACTTCTTGGAGAGAACAATCATGGGAGAAAGATGGGCTGCTAATGCACAGGGAGACAGCTCAGGGGACAGGAGAGTATGGAGGGATGGACACTGGGAAGAGGTAACTATGGAGAGGAAGTGGGAGGGGAACTGTTGCATTGTGGTAAACTGTGGTCAATGACATGAAACAAAGTATATGTGAACTGCTGAATGGAAAGTGAATTTGCTCTGTAAATCTTCACCCAAATCACAATAAAATAAAATAAATAAATAAATAAAATAAAATGGGGGGATATAAAGGTTAAAAAAAACGAATTTTAATTTCTGTTCTGTATTTCTCCCCCCTTTCAATCAGAATTCTTCCATAGAATCTTTGATCAAAACAGTAGTGGTCATTGGCCAATGGGAACTTTAGCAGGTACCGAGTTTAAGATCACAGTGGTGGGATAAAAAAATACCAAAAATGGTAGCACACCCTGAAGATTATAACAAACATCACTGAATTGCATATGAGAAACTGTTAAAATTGTGTATCTTTGGTGGTATATATTTTAACAAAAAAGAAAAAAAATGTCCTGTATAATGAGATATTGATCAGCCCTCTGACTCCATCCAACCTGCACTCCCTCTAGCAGGGGGAACCTTGTCTATTTCTTTCAGAGGATGTACCCCAATTTGTAATTATTTTACTTTTTTCTGTATTGTTTATTGACCATCTTACATCACTGGATTAGAGTCCAGGAGGGCAGAGACTGTATTTTCTCACTGATGCAGGGTCTGTACCCTGTAGCTCAATGCCTGCTTCATAAAAATAAATAAATGTTAGTCGGATGAATGGATTACAATAAAAAAAAGAAAAGAAAATTGAAACCAGTCCACAAGAGACAAAGAGTGAACTCAAGAATATCCCACCAAATTACAGACCATTCCAAAAATAGATTTGAGACATTGAACACTAATTACCAAGATCAGATGAGTTGTGGGATGACATAAAGGACCTCAAACAGGAAGAAAGAAAAGCTTATTAAAAAGACAAGAAAGGAAGAAAAGACTAAAATGGATGCCACAAAATACTCTGAAACTTGTTCGTAAATGGAGAGTAGTTAAAGTTTATGGAAGAAATGATTAAGTAAAAGGGCAGCTCCAAAAGACAAAGTAAAATATTATAATGAAATGTGAAAGGACTCGGAGTTACAAAATCAGAAAAAGGAAACATGTTTCGTATTTCTCAAGCTAAAAGAACTGAAGAAAAAAAATTCAAGCCTCAAGTTGCAATACTGAAGAATTCTGTGGGCCAAATATTGAAGGATGCAGGGAGCATCAAATGAAGACAGAAGAAATACTCAGTCATTTTACCAAAAAAATTAGTCGACATCCAACAATTTCAGGAGGTAATATTAGATCAGGTACCAAAAGTACTAAAGAAAGTAGTCCTAGTTGTACTGACAGAATTGTCAAAAAACCGGGCCCTGGTATTTGATGGAATACCCATTGAGAGGATTCAAAAATGGATACACTCCTGTAGGCACTTACTAATTTATGCCAAAATATTTTGATGACAGCTACCTGGCCAACTGACAGGAAAAGATCCATATTTGTGCCCATTCCAAAGAAAGGTGCATAGCAACACTCTATTACAGATTAGAACTTCCCCATAGTGTTTCCAAGCCTGTAAATCTTTATGAAAGCAGACTGCCTTATATTTCTCCCACAGAGTGGCTGGTGGGTTCGAACATCTGACATTTTGGTAGTAGTCAAGTACTTTAACCACCCTGGTATCAGAGATTATATTGGCTTTTTCCTTTATTGCCACTGTCAGGTAGATAGTGTGTGCCACTCCACACTCTGAGGATTTTTTATGTATATATACTTAAGTGTGAATATTTGTATTTGAATGAGGGAGAGAAAATTTAAATAATACAGACATTTATGCCTGCCATTCTGCTTCATAAACATATGCCCTAAAAAAGGAAATGCAAAATATTTATCTCCTATTCATTTGGTAGGCACTGTGGTGGTGCAATAGTATAAGGCATTTGACTACTAACCAAAAGGTCAGAAATTTGAACCCACCAACAGCTCCATGGAAGAAAGATGAGGTGATCTGCTTCCATAAAGATTTGGAGCCATGGAAATCTAACAGGGTTGTTATGAGCCAAGATTGACTCAATGGCAGAGTATGAGTGAGATTCATTTGGTGGATAATAGTTGATCACTGTGGGTGTATTTCACCAAACTCACTGTTGATTCAAGGCTAATTTTGAGTATGCATACCTTTTATTTATGAACTATGTTTATATCCTAACCCTGATGTTATGATAAAACATCACTCTTTTACATACCAATTTTGATAAGCACATTGATTTCCTATTAAACATAACAGTAAAACAATTGCCTTTCAATATTTTTTACCACCAAAATCAGACCAAACTCTCTGTCATTGATTTGCTCTCAACTCAAAACGATCCCTCCTTGGGTTTCCAAGGCAGTATCTCTATGGAAGTAGATTGCCCAATATTCCTTCCAAGGAGTGGCTGGTGGGTAAAAATGTGTTCATTTCTATCAAGGCCTGCATTCAAGGTTGCTCTCTCCTATATCCCATTAATTCACCATTCTCATTTATCTGTATTTTCTCTCATTTCTAGGCCTTGCTATGAATGTGTTCTCTTCTCCCATCCATGTGTACAAACCCTCCATGTCCTTTAGAATCATCTAAAGTACTACTATTTTTGTGAACCATATTACTACTAAAGCCTTTGTTTTCTCCTTATCAAAGCATCTCCAGTCTCTGTACTTGGAACAAAGGGCAGGTGTGGCAAGTTAATAATGATGTTGAATTACTATGTTTACCTCTGCTACACTGCTCATTTCCACTTCATCTGTTATTAATCTTGCTTACACTACCTCAAATAACTATAGTGAGTCAGAAATAGTATTGTGTACCAAAGTATTCCCTAGGGTTTAAAAAATGAATTAAATATCTAGCCCGGCACACACTGGCAAAGAAAAAGTCACTTGTCTCCAGCCTCAGCTTACCTGTGAATTTAACAAATGTGTTTTCCTGGGATAATCTATAAACAGCAATAAGAATAGGCAATATATGTGAATCACTTAGCCTAACTAGTAAAATATTTATAATCCTCCTAATAACCACGAGGTAGACATTATCTCCATTTTTACAGATAATATAAAGAGAAACACAGAAGTAAAGAGACATACGTAAGATCCCATTTAAATATCCTAGTTCTAGATCTCTCACTCTAAACAAATACAGTATAATAGTCTCTCATGTTCAAAAGAAATAATGAAGATGAAAATATTTTATAAACTATAAAATGTCAAGCACACACATTACTATTATATGCCATCTTTATTATATATTATTATCAAAGAGTACATAAAAAAAAAAAAATCACTGTCCTCCAGGTGATTCCAACTCATAGTCACCCCTCCTTTGGTTTCCGAGGAGGTACCTCTACGGAAGTGGATTGCCTAGTCTTCCTTCAAGGAGTGGCTCTTGGGTTTTAACCACCAGCCTTCTGGTTAGCAGTCAAATGCCTTAGACACTATCCCACCCGCAGTACTAAATGAAATTTGATAATTAGTGATGTGTAATGAGGAATGTGTAAGTTGGTTTTAGTCATAGAAGATTGGAATTATTGCTGTTCCTTTAGTTTACACATTTAAGCTGTCATCTTCTTTGGAAATTTTATTTTCATATTGTATATATATACATGACATCAGTTCTCTCAGAAGAGGTTAAAATTTTATAATACATTTGGGGCTTTTATTTCATGTGATATGCCTAGTTTAATTGCATATTGAGAATTGAAAATATTACTAATATATTTCATAAGGGTGGTAAGGGAATTAATATAATAGAGTTTGAAACTGATTTGCGCTCACTTGAAAGCCAATACTGTTAGTAAAAACAGTATTATATTTTTACTATCTACTTTACCACATCTCCACTGCCTTTTCCTCAAGTGGGAAATCCCATAGGGACCAATTCATGATTTGTTCTTTATTTGCAAATAAAAAATATTTATAGTTACCGGGGGATGGTTAGTAAAGAGAATAACTCCTTACCTCAGGCAAATTGGAAGACTTCTCTTTGTGTGTTTCAAAGATTTGAAAACTAAATGGAGTTTCAAATAATTTAAGAATAGTTCTGAAAACAGGCAAATTACATTTCTCCTACACAAAAAATTTCTTCACAATAGTGGAGAGTTAACTAGAACAGGAAGTCCAAAATTGATGTTTTTCTAATAATAAGTATACAATTTATCAATAAGGAAAGTAATCATCTCTCTCATTTATTAGTTTTTATTATCAATTTTTAATAAATAATAAAACTTTAGAAATAAACATGTATACTTTCACTTTACTGAATATCTCTGCAATGGCATTGTGTACAATTTTGCTTTTTAACACTAGTTTTCTGGATTTGATATAAACTAAATTTTACTCCAAGAATTTATGAGCTTTTTATGGAAATTGTTCTGAAATAATTAGAATAACATTTGGAAAATCATAACTGGTTTCAAGTAGATCCAACCACTCCATCTTAAATTTAAAGACAATATTCTAAAGACCTGAAATTTTGGGATAAAATAGCTATTAATGTTGTTGTTCCTTAAATACAGAAATTATCCATTTAATATGTGTTATTTAGTCAGTCAAAAGTAGAATTACTCTCCAATCACAATAGAGTCCCTTACAGACTGAGAAAAAAGAAATGTAGAACCTAATTCAAAATTTTGCTGAAGATAATTCAAACATGGTTTCAGCAGTATGTTAACAGAGAACTTACAAAAATTCAAATTGGATTTAGAAGATGATATGGAGTTAGACATATCATTGCTAATGTCAGATGGATCTTGGCTGAAAGCAAAGAATACAAGAAAGATGTTTATCTGTGTTTCATTGACTATGCAAAAAGCATTTGGCTGTGTGGATTATAACAAATTGTGATAGCATTACAAAAAATGAGAATTTCAAAAAACTTAATTGTTCTCATGAGGACCCTGTACATAGACTAAGAGGCTGTTGTCCAAACACAACAAGTGGATACTGCCTTGTTTAAAATCAGGAAGGGCATATATCAAAGTTGTATCCTTTCTCCATACTTAGTCAATCTGTACACTGAGCAAATAATCTGAGAACCTGGACTATATGAAGAAGAATGCAGTATCAGGAATGGAGAAAGATTCATGTAACAACCTGTGATATACAGATGACACAACCTTGTTTGCTGAAAGTGGAGATGACTTGAAGCACTTACTGAACAAGATGAGAGACTTCAGTTTTGCCTGTGTTTCATTGACTATACAATGATATATGGATTAAACCTTGATATAAAGAAATAAAAATCCTTAAAATTGTATCAATAATTAACATCACAATAAATGGAGAAGAGATTGATATTATCAATGATTTCATTTTCTTGGATCCATAATCAACACTCATGGAAGTAGCAGTCAAGAAATCAGATGACATATTGCACTGTGTAAATCTGCTGCAAAGGATTTTTTTTTTAAGTGTTAAAGAGCAAAGATGTCACTTTGAAGACAAAGGTGCACCAAATCCAAGACATGGTGTTTAAAAATACCTCATATACATATGAAAACTGGACCATGAGTATGGAAGACTGAAAAAGAACTGATGCCTTTGAATTGTGGTGTTAGCAGAGACTGCTGAAAATATGATTGACTGCCAGAAGAATGAAAATACTATGTCCTGGAATAAGTGCAACCAGAATACTTATTAGAAGGGAGAAAGGCTAGACTCACCCACTTTGGTCGTGTTATCAGAAGGAACCAGTCCATGGAGAAGGAAATAATGCTCACTATCAAACTCCAAAAAAAAAAAAAATCACTGCCGTTGAGTGGTTTCCAACTCTTGGCAATCCCTCCTTGGGTTTCTAAGGCAGTATCTCTGTGAAGTAGACTGCCCAGTCAAAGAGTCAGTGGAAAAAAACTCTCAACAAGATATATTGACACATTCACTGCAATGATGAGTTCAAACAAAGCAAGGATTGTGAGGCTTGCACAGGACTCAACAGTGTTCATTGTGTTGTACACAGGGTTGCTATGAGTCACAGCCACCAAACAGCACCTAACAGCAACAATAACTATTCAAATTCACTAAAATGACTGGATTCAGTGGACTAAAAGAGACTGGAGGCTATAGCCCCTAGATATCTTTCTTAACTCAGAACTGAAGCCACTCCTGAACTCCACCCTTCGGCCAAATATTAGATAGGCTATAACACAGACAATAACACTTGTAAGAAATGTGTTCCTTAGAACAATCAAGTTTACAAGACCAAAAAAAAGGGCAATATCTGCTGAAAAACAAGGAAAAGAAAGTAGGAAGGGGCAGGAAAACTGGACAAATGGAACTGAGGAAGAACCCTAGTGGAAAGAGGGAGAGTGCTAAGACATTGAGGGAACTGAAATCAGTGTTACAAAATAATTTGTGCATAAATTATTGAATGGGAAAGTAATTTGTTCTATAAACTTTGACTTAAAGCACAATAAAATATTCAACAACAATAAAAAAGAATAGAATTATTACCTTAAAGAGCGTAAAAAGAAGTCTGGATGCAATCCCTTGGAATGGGAAGGGAATCTTCATGGTTATAGGCAATATTTTTAATACTTTTTTTAATTTTATATTTTAAAAAAGTTATAATGAATCCATGCTCACTAAACAGTACTAAAATTACTTTTAATTTGGAATGATATAAAAATAGAAATCAATTCCTATTGCACAAATTTATTTAAATAAAATTGAATGGTTGTTTCAGTAAATCCATATGCAAGATCAACTATTATAAAGTTAAATAAAATCATTGATGAGAAAAAAAATCCTCACTTCGAAATTCAATATTTCTCATTCCTTTTGAATTAAATCAGTTTCATAGAATTACATTTATGTAAAAAAAAAAATCTTTTGATGCTTTTATATTCTAAGACAGAGATAAACTACTGAATTATTTTAATAAAACTTTCAATGATGGGGAAGATGAAGTAGTCTGTTTTGTAAAGATTTACCATCTTTGAAAGTCTATAGGGCAGTTCTATTTTGTTATTTGTTGTTGTTGTTATGTGCGGTCTAGTCGGCCCCGACTCATAGCGACCCCTCCTTGGGTTTCCGAGGCAGTATCACTACGGAAGTAGGATTGCCCAACCTTCCTTCCGAG
>NW_006921787.1:6446874-6447393 GCF_000298275.1 Orycteropus afer afer
ATTTGTTAAAACCAGACCAACCTTACAAGAGATGCTAAAGGAAGTCCTTTGAACAGAGAACCAAAAATAGCAAATAACAACTGACCATTAATACATAAGATGACACAATGCAGAAACTACAGCTATGGACATATCCAAAGTAAAATGAGCTTACAAGATTGTAAACAGAGAACTAGAGACATCAATTGGCAAGCAAACACAACTACAAACAAAAAGAGGGAAAAAAACTGTAGTTCCAGAACTTCTAAATGGTGAGAGTTGCAAGATAGAATGGACTGCTCTAAACTCAGACAAAATTATAAATAATAGGGTAAGCTCAAAGAAAAATTATAAACTGTCACATCACAATAAAAAGGAGGACAAGTAGCATATACTAAAACAACAGCAACAAAGGAAATGATAACACAATTCATAAACATAATGTGCTCAGCACAGAAAATAATATGAAACAAAGAAACCAGGGACACCATGAGTATGCAATGCTAAAGAATAATGTAGAATCTGCAAAACACTGCATAA
>NW_006921787.1:6452928-6454463 GCF_000298275.1 Orycteropus afer afer
GGGTTTGAACTGCCAGCCTTCTGGTTAGCAGTCAAGTGCTTTAGCCACTATGCTACCAGAGCTTTGTTATATAAAAGGATAAAGTTAGAGGTTAGGAAGAAGAGTCTACTGGAATGGTTCTCAAAATATCACCCACACTAAAGATCCTTCCTTTGACTACTGAAGTTTCTAACGTCCACTGTTTCAAGTCAATTTCTATGGGATATAAATATGTATCTGTCCTTATTTGGTACTAATTAATATTTTAAATGCATGGATAAACTTTACAAAGCATTCATCAAACATACACTTTCAAAAAGAATGTACTATCTTATATTTGGAGCTCTGGTGGCATAGTGCCTAAGGCATTTGACTACTAACCAGAAGGCTGGCAGTTCAAACCTACCATCCACTCCTCAGAAGGAAGGTTCAGCAATGTACTTTCATAGCGATAACGCCTCAGAAACTCAAGGTGGGGTCTCTGTGAGTCGGAGCTGACTGGTTTTGTTTTTGTTATTTTATATTCAATATATTTTTATGAATTTTGAATGTCAGTATACATGCCACCAAAACTTTAAATTCCTTCTTTCTAGTAGGATAAATTGCTCAATGTATATACTATATCTTCATTGTAACTTTTAAAGATGTAGTGCTTTTATTGGGGAGGGCAGTTTTGCATCATTAAACACATCATTTTTGATTCAACTTTGATGTTTCTTGCTTATTGATTTGAACTTCTTAAAAGATTTTACAAAAGGCCTATTTTATATCTATTTGTGAACTTGACAGTTTCTGTGATTTTATGATATATACAAGCTAAAATATTAGTATTTATCATTAGTCTCATCATCCCATGTATTATTATTATTATTACATTATTATCATTGTTAATGCACAATTTATTTCTTATAAGGAAAAAGAAGTTCAGATGATTTCCAATAATCTTTGTGTTTCAGTAGAGAATTGGAAATCAAAAGTACATTCACAGAAGGAAATAAAAGATGGGAGAATATTAGTATATTATTTTGGAATAGCAACATAGATATTATGAGAATGAATACTACTGTCAAGGAAAAATAATAACAATGAGAAAGAAAGAAGGGCTGGGTCAGAACTTCCTTGATTATCAAAATTTGCAAAACAGAGAAAAAAAAAGTCAAATGAAAGTAAAAGAGATGAGACACAGGGCAAAACCATATATATATATATGATTTTAGCCACTGGTGCTTCAGACAGCAGCAGAGTTGCACATGTTACACAGGTTTCCACACAGCTTACAGACTAAGACAGACTAGGAAGAATGAGGAGGCCATCCACTTCTCAAATATTGGCCAGCGAAAATCTTATGAATAACATAGAAACACTGTCTGATACGTTACTGGGCAACTTTATGAATAGCTTGGAAACATTGTCTGACACAGTGCAGGAAGACTAGCCCCTTGGATTGGAAGGCACTCAAAATAGGACTGGGAAAGAGCTGCCTCATTAACGTAGAACTAACTTTAATGATATGGATAAAGTAAGTCTTTCAGGACCTCCATGTGCTGATGTGGCAC
>NW_006921787.1:6457194-6492170 GCF_000298275.1 Orycteropus afer afer
AGGACTAAGGTGCACCTGACACAAGCCATGGTATTTTCAATTGCCTCATATGCATGTGAGAGCTGGACAGTGAATAAGGAAGACTGAAGAAGAGTTGATGTTTTTAAGCTGTGGTGCTGGCGAAGACTGCTGAAAGTACTGTAGACTGGTAAAAGAACTAACAGGTCTGTCCTGGAGGAAGTGCAGCCAGAATGCTCCTTGGAGGTGAGAATGGCCAAACTTCGTCTCACATACTCAGGTCATGTTGTCAGAAGGGACCATTTCCTAGAGGTGGATCTTGCTTGGTAAGGTGGAGAGTCGAGGAAAGAGGGGAAGGCCCTCAATTAGGTGGATTGACATGGTGGCAGCGACGATGGGCTCAAGTGTGGCAAGAATTGTGGAGCTGGCTCAGGACCAGGCGATGTTTCATTCTGCTGTGCATAGGGTCACTATGAGTCAGAGAAGATGTGATGAGACTTAACAACAACAAATATTATATATACACACACATAAACACTATGCCACCAGAGATCCTTATTGGAGTCAAGGAAGGAGAGATATAAAACAAGGGGAAATGTGTTAAGTGCCAAATGTTGGAGAGAAAAATCATGTTGACAACTGAAAAGATAAGTTTGGCCAAAGTGAGAAGAAGGCACATTTTAATTTTGAGCCAAAATAACATTTTCCTTTTTAAAACAACTCATTGGAACTCCTCAATGTTCTTTTTAGACTTCTCACTGAAAGAAAATACTTTTTATGTTCCAAACTTTCTTTCACTTCTCATAAGTATGTTAAATTGTATCTTGTTTCCTCAGAGTTTGTCATTTATGAATCCAAGTCAGTAGGTTCCAAAGTAATATGGCTAATTTCCAAATTGATATCGAAGCGACTGTCCTATGTCCAGAATGTTTCCCTCTTTGTTTATAAAGGATATCAAAAGTGAAGTTTTTAAGTAGTTTCTGAAATGGTGTCCACCTTTATTGCTGTTTCCACTATTGTTGTTGTTCATTCAAATGTTTAGCCTTATGTATAGAGGTTCTTCCATGTAAGTGAGGTTTGCTATTTGCGATCAATTTCAATATAGCCATTGTAAGCAAGAGTGTAAGAGAAGATAAATTGATTAATTAATTAAAAAAAGGACTTCAGTGTACTGATGTTATAATCCATTAGCAACTCAGCCAGTTAGGAAAATGGGCTAAACACAAGTGACTTCAGTGCTGATTACTGTATAATAAGGAATAGCAAGTTAGCTTGTTTGTGTGGCCAAGTTGAAAAGATGAGATTACAAAGGGAAAGCTGACATACACTTAACAACAGTGTAGTAGCAGAAATTGGGCTTTTATGATTACTTGACCTACTTAAAGTTGTTTTCAGTTTCTTTCATTGGTTAAATATCCCAAGGCATAATGAAATCAATATGCCCAAAGCAGAATCTTCCTGTACGAATTACATTTACTTTTTTAGCAGACAAATGCTAGAGTCAAAAGTGTCTGTTTTCATAAATCACATCTTCCTGAAGTTTTTATAAAAGTCAAAAGGCAAAATTTTTTCATCAGTGTACAAATATGTTATGGCTTTATTTTAGCCTGTGGTAGAAACTTATGCTTATTTCACTACAAGTATTACAAGTACTTTTTACTTTAATAAGAAGATTTATTTATTTTACTTTAATAAGGATATTTATTTATGTACTATTTTCAGGTTCATGTAATGACTTTTAAGGAGTTTAAAGTTTATTACATAAGGAAAAATAAAAGCAAAAACTCACTATACTAGTATGTAACCAGATAAAAACATGATAGGAGAAAAAAAGGGGGGAGGTTTAAAAACTTAATAATTAAGCATTGTATCTGTAAGTTATTATAACAGGATATATCAACACCATTTTGAGAAGGGTCACTCCATCCTGAAACTTGCCTCCTCTTTCCCTTTGTAAGTGGCTTTTATTCATTGTGGGAGATTAGACCCAGAATATACCATCTCTAACACAGCCCGCTCCTGAGCCTGTCATACATGGGCAGCCTCATCCTACACAGCATCTCCTCCAGCCCAGCAGTGCTAATGTTTTTAAGTTCCTAAAATGTATCTGGTCCTTCTCAATTAGTTGCCTCTGTGTATGTAGTTCCCTCATTTTAAAATTGTCTTTCCCCATGCTTTGCCCTGGTCATATTTCTTTTTTAATTTTTTTTTCAAATATAACAGAATAGATACAGTATAGTGAAATCTCATGTACTCATCATCCATCTTCAATAATATCAACATTTGACTAATATTATTACATCTATCCCTCAAGTTTTTTCTTAAATTGCAGTATTTTAAAGGAAATCAGAGATATATTATTTCACCTACAAATGCTTCAATATATGTCTCTAATGGATAATGACTTTTTTAAAACCCAACTGCTATGTCATTGGAGCCCTGGCGGTGCAAACAGTTCAGCACTTGACTGGTAGCTGAACAGTTAATGATTGGAACGCACCCAGCAGCAACTTGGGAGAAAGCCCTGGTGATCAGCTTCTGTGAAGATTACAGCCAAGAAAACCTTACGGTCCAGTTCACTCTGTCACACAGACTGAAGGCACCTAACAAGAAATTCATCTTTACCAATCTTAGCACCATTTTGAGAAGGAGCATTTAATAAAAACAATCATTTAATATTATGTAATATTGGGAGCTCTGGTAGCATAGTGCCTAAGGCACTTGACTGCTCACCAAAAGGCTGGCGGTTTAAACCCGCCAGCCACTCCTCAGAAGGAAGGTTGGGCAATCCTGCTTCCGTAGTGATACTGCCTCAGAAACCCAAGGAGGGGTCACTATGAGTTGGGGCCGACTCGACGGCAAACAACAACAACAACAACAAACATCCAGATTGCATACAGTTTTTAAAAATGTTTCAAAAAACATCTTTAAAGAGCTTGGTCCATTCAAATCAAATACAAACAACTTCTACACATTGTATTCTGTTGATATGTTTCTGAAGTCTCTTTTAGTCAATAATAGTCCCTCTTCTATTATTCTCTCTTATAATTTGTCAAGTAAGCAGAGTCATTTGTCCTGTGCAATATTCCTTACCTTAGACCTGCCTGTTGGCATTTTCCTAGTGGCATTGTTCTTCAATCTCCTGTATTTACTAAATATTAATAGTTAGATCTAAAGCTTTAATTATGTATACTTAAAAAAAAATCCTTTATATTTGGGCTGATATTCCAGTTACAGCCCATCCAGAGACTATTACACTTGCTTGTCCTACTTTCAGTGATTCTAACATGAATCAGTGGTTTCAGCTTTGTTAGACAATCCCACTATTATATCATTTTCTGCCAACATTTGACCTGATGGTCATATCATTCATTATTGAGTATTGTTACCTTGTGAAAAGGGCCACATTGTCATGTGCTAAGGTTGAATCAGAAATACAGTTGCTTTCTTTCTTCAATCAGGCAAAGCTCCAATGTATTTTCTGCCAATATGGCCAGTTTGTTTTTTAGACTCATCTAGAACATTTGGGTCTTGTGAATACATATTTAACTGAAAGTGATTGTATACTTCATTTAGGTTAAGATGTTGTTTTTAGTGTCCATGAGACCCAACTCATGATGGTCTCATGCACACTGGGATAACACTTGTGATCCACAAGTGTTCATTGCTGATTTTTCAGAAGTAGATTGCCAGGACTTCTTATTCTATCTTAGTCTGGAAGTTCTGGTGAAACCTGTTCATCGTCATAGCAAATGAAAAGCTTCCACTGACGGAAGAGTGATGGTACACTTGAGCTGCATTGCTTGGAAATCAAATCCAGTTTCCTGCATGGAACCTGAGCATTCTACCACTGAACCAACACTGCCTTTCAAGTTGAGGTGGTATGTCCAAAAAGAAGGAATATTATTCCTTTTCCCATACTCAAGGCTCTGCAAAGTATGTGGAATTTTGTCAAACTACAAGACAACTCTTTTATCTTTTTCTCAAAAAATGTACAGAATTTTTATCAGTGTTTTGGTATTCGTCTGCATTTCAATCAACTAAGCTATTTTTCTTTTTTTTTTTTTCCCTTGAGACCACTGCTAAATATTAATACCTCATGAACTCTAAAGCCATGTGATTTGCCTCTTTGAATAGTGAAGACGTGCTGAAGGACACTGAGCGTTATCAGTCTCAGGACTTGAGCTTTGTGTGGGTGACTTAAGTATCTGTACAACCATCCTCCGTAATGTTTGTTCAGATAAATTTTGACACACGTCCACTCAAGTAAATTGCATTGTCCATGCTCAAATGACCTATTTAGTGACAACAAATTAAAATACAAAACCACATGAGAGCATAACTCTCTTCTTAAAAAAATATTAAGTCAGTAATGATACCATGTTTTGGGTTAGACTACCAAGAAAGTATAAATATTTTATTTTCCATATTCTTCTTGATTGTGACCATTGGCCAGCACCTGGCATTCTGGGATACACATGCCAGGTAGTATGATGGAATGAGAGGCATCATGCCTGAGGGTTAGCTCACTGACTGCAGGCAGCCTACCATTTATCGTGCATTAAAACTTGGGCTGACTACTCAAATTTACCCTGCCTCATTTGAATCATCTGTAACCTAATAGTTATGACCTGACTGGGTTTATAAGAGTATTTCAAGATTTAGTATTTGTGAAACACTTAGAATACTGCTTGAAACAAAACCTATAGTTTATAAGAAATGGAAAAAGAGTAGTTGAGGAGAAAGGGAGTAGAATGGGAAGGTGGCAGAATTATTCATTTGTTTTTAAAAATGAGCAAAAGAACTTTATTATTTTTTAATCAGAAGGAGAATGTAGCTAATTTTAAGCTGAGTTCAGAAATTTCCCATGACCTCTAACCTCTTCTCCTCTGAAGACTGTTCCTTTCTCTTATTCTGAACCTTCAACCCTACACCCTTTCCCCCTTAGACCATACAGTTACACAATGACTTGGCTTTGGAAAGTGCAATTTGGAACAAAGATTTGCCTACCATTATGTGTTAGGGAAGTCAATAGAGTTTCTTGAAGACGGAGAAAGATCTTATTAATATCTTAATTATGTATCTAGCACCATTTCCCACCAGTAATCTTTGTACTCAGCTAAAAATATCCATTTATTCTATTTCTCAGTCACCCATCCATCCCCTAAGAAGTTTGGGTCATGGATGTTCTTTTGACTGAGTATTCAAGCGTCTCTGTGGAGTTGGGTTCCTTGAACCATAATTAATACATGAAAAACAGTGTCTTTGAGCATGTTACTGGTACTCTGGGTCCCCATGCCTATGGTACTTTCCTTAACTCTAGGCACACAGCCTCTAAGAAGTTTTTCTATGAATATTTGGAGACCTCTGTGAGGCACACAAGTGTTTTATTTTGGCCATTGGTATTAAGTAATATCCAATCTTAATTTTGGGGACTTCAGTAACCACTCTACATAACATAGAAATGAGCCTAAATCTGGCAAAATCCTTATGCTCCTCACCTACAACTTTTTTTTCCACAACACTTATCAATATCTGACATATTATATCGTTACTCATTTTCTAGCCTACCATCTGCCACTCTTCAGTAGATTATAAACTCCAAGAAGACAAGAACCTTGTCTATTTTGTTCACCAGGGTAGACCCAACTCCCAAATCAACATCAAGTTTTATTGTAAACTTTCAGCAAACATTTGCTAACTGAACGGGTGCACCTGTAAGCTCTGTGATTTTACTGTCTAAATCTCCTTGCCCAGCACCTTTGTTTTGGACTTGAATTTTATATAAATAGCTATTAAACTCCTGTGGGATATTCAAGAAGCTGATGCATTCTACTGTCTGATTTTGAACATATTCAAAAGCTAACTTATTCCTTTTCGTTGAAGTATTTTTTCATGACAGAAACACTACCAAATTAGAGCTTCAAAGAAATCTCACCTCCAATCATTTGTTTCATTATTTTACATTTAATTGTTTCAGAAATTCAGTTGTTCCTGCAAATACTGAAATGTTCCTTTGCTTTCAGAGGAATTTCATTCCATGAAAACAAACCAGCATTTTGTTGGTAATTACTTTGTGTTAGGTCAAACAGTTTTCCCAGTTGCCTGTTCCCCCATGTTAGCCTATGTGTTGAACAGTGTGTGTAAGCCACCAGGAATTAAGTTAGTGTGATTCTGTTATTTTTGTGTTTTTGTAGTATTTCATTTGTTTCTTTAAAGAAGGTACGAATCCAAGAACATAATATAAACAGTACTTCTTATGACCTTTTCTCTCTATTCTCCTTACTAGGAGAAATTACAGAAATATTAAACATTTACAAATGCTAATAAGGTTATGTCCACCAATCTTTGTCTGCAAATTTTCTGCCAAACTCATTCTGTTGGTTCAGATGTTATGAAGGTCTCAATAATATGCTTTCACATTCTAATGCATCACAGCTTTCTAGTATCATCCATATTACCTGTAAATTTTGCCAGTCCATTGTGCTCTTAATGTACAGTCCCCTCTTTGGAGACATATATCAGAAAGCAACATTCTCATATACATGGTGCATGCACATATTTTTTTGTTATCTACTGTCCTCTCTTTGTTACCTATTGTACTTTTTTCATAGATGATAAAATACAAAGAACACTATAAAGCAATGATCCAAGGGCTATTTCAACATTTCCCTTGTTATAGTTACATATCTCTTCAGAGAAATTCATTACAGTATCTTTGTAAACTTGTGCAAAATTTTACATCACTGATAAAATCATACATTTACATAATAGTCATAAAAATAACATGTTCTTTTCTATGTCTATGAAATCAACACATTTCTATTTTTTCTCTGTGGCATATATATTAAATGCTTTATAGACCTCATTCCTAATATGACATAAAGTGTTTAAACCATAGTGCAAGCAGTCTGCCTTTTTCTTATTTACTGTTTTATCAGAATTGTTTTTCACATGAAAGACCACAGAGTAAGCATACTCACACCTGTAGAAACAATGTTTCTGTGATAAAAAAATAACATCACATACATCATAGTCTACAAAATTTCTACTACTGTCAGCAAAAAGGCATAGCCCAAACTCTTCACGATATTTTTTTTAAATAAATGTGTTATATTAACTTCACATTAGAATATTTTTTTAAAAATGGAAGATGTCAATCAATAAACACTCTATCCAATATTTTACGACCTAAATTTTTAATTACTTCAAATTGCCAGAGAAAACACTTAAAACTCTAAATTTTAATTTAATTTAATATGTCTTTGGCAGTATTTCTGAGCACTGTTTCTTTTTGACTTCTGAATTTCATGATATTGAGGAACAATAAGTGATGCTTTCAAGAGCTTTTGGTTATGAAAGTTTATTTACACCTAAACTAAATATTCTATATTGCTATTGGAACATTATAGCAATATAGTAATCATTTGATTACTCCAAACTTCTGTAGTCCTTTCTATATAAATCTACCATTATACATTTTGCCTTCATTTTTAATTCTTTCCTATGTGTCCTTTTCTATACTTCTAAGTGTAATATTTCCCTTAAAGGATAAGGGCAGTGCTTATTCATTTTTGTATAATAGCTATATGTTTCCTAGGATTCTTTACTCTTCGCTCAGTTGGGAAACTACAATTTGTGCTCAGTTCATTCATTTCTACTTTTTTTCTCCTTCCCTTCTGGTTTATCAGTGGTGCCTCATATGTTCTTCTCTAGGAACAACCATCTGAATAATTCTGGTAAAAAAGAAAGTCTCATTTACACTTTAATCTTTACCCTTCCTTGAAAAGCTTGTTTCCCACTCTGTTACTGAGTCCATTCTTCCAGAAATCTTCTGTTATCATGTGCATGTGCATGTGCGTGCATGTGTATGTGAGAGAGAAAGAAAGAGGGAGAATCTGAATATTAATCACTTACACATTAGTTGAAATATGTCCTATTTTGCAGAGAGATTTCAATTGTTGAATTTTAGCTTTAATGGGGAAATACTTCTCCATTTCTCCCCATGTTAAGGGATTCTGGATATTATCTTATAGAATAGCTACTATGTACCCTAGGGGTACTATGTTCCTTCCCCTTGTTCCTAGTATCTCAGGAAATAATATTATGCCTATTCCATTCACTTGTACAATATTATCTGGTGATCCTTCCATCAGCTATTCTTTTTGAGCCAGTATTGAAAATGTTAGAAGATTCTTGTTCTTTCTTCCTACCAAGCCTTGTCTTCTAACATGATAGTTAATTTTCTGATTACCAAATTCGTGCTAAATTACATGAGAATTATAATGAGTAAATATATAATAATAATAATAATAATAATAATAAAACCTCACTCCTGTGGAGTCAGTTCCAACTCATAGTGACCCCTCCTTGGGTTGGCAAAACTGCATCTCTACAAAAGTGGATTGCCCAGTTTTCCTTCTGAGGAGTGGCTGGTGGGTTTAAACCACCAGTGTTCTGGTTATCAGTCAAAAGCCACCAAGGATCCCAAAAAAATAATAGTTTAAGTTATTTATTTATTTTACATAATCAAGGAGCAGAATTATCTGGTTTAGTTAATTCTTCCTGCCTGAAACTATGGCAGTCTGAACGTTCATGCCTGTAGGCTCCTCCCTAGTACCTTGCACACTTGCCAACACTTGTGTTCCATGCTCACTCAGAGTCAGTTTTGTGTTTACACCAAACTTATATATCAGTGTTGTCATTGTAATTATGTAACCTAATAAGGTAATACATAAACTTATTAACTATGAGTTTAAAAAGTTATTATAGCTATAAATAAAGTTTTAAATAGGAAATCACTGCCTAATTAGCTGTAGAAAAGACTACTATAAATGATTGTAAAGTTGTTAAGTTCTTTATTTTTTTGAAAGAATAAAAGAACTACTGTGCACTCAGCCTTCAGGGAACTTCAGTGTTTGTTTCAAATTTTAATAACGAAAAATGGAAAATTTTAGGTGATAATTTATGAGTTTGCCTCATTCTTAGCTAAATATGTCCTAAAGCATTTAAACAGAGTACAATAGCAAACTACCATTTGTTTATTCATTAAATGTTTTAGGAGCTATACTCAAGGAAAAGGTCTTAGTTGTAGGATCAAACTTTGAGAAATTAATCTACATTTACATATTTTGAAGGAGCAAATGGTAAGGCTTTTGGCTGCTTACCAGAAAGTTAGAGGTTCAAATTCACCAGATGCCCCATGGGAGGAAGATGAGGCAATCTACTGCCTTAAAAACTCACAGCCTTGGAAAAACTATGAGGGTCACTGTGAGTCAGAATTGAAAGGATGGCAGTGGGACTGGTTACATATTTTGAGCTATAATTAAATATTTTTAAAAGCACATATTTTTTTAATCACTTTATAACTGATTTTTTGTTAAAAGGGGGAAAAACAGAACATTTTTTCTTATATAACTGCACCCACAAATGGAATTTGCAGTTTAAGAAATGCATCAGGACAATCAAGGAAGTAAATGCTAGAAGCTATGATAAGTAGCTAAACTGAGAAGACACAGATAATATCTTCCAGTATAAGGCAGAGCCAATCTTTTTCCTGGGTTTAGAATGTAGGCAGGAAATGGGTCCTCTATGATTTCTGACAACTATGGTAGCCCTGAGTTAACCAGTAGGCCTGGTGGGGACACCATGTCTTCTGTTTAGCTGAAGGCCTGGATGAGTTTATTTCTTGCAGAAATGCCTGATGGATCTTGTGTTTGCTCTAACCTGTGACTCTGGTAGTCTTGCCTAGGTTCCCCACATGATTTCTCACATCCAGCAAATCAAAGGCTGAATTTGTTCTCAAAAAGATGTTGAGGTTTTTGTGTTTATGCAGAAATTTGGCACCTCTCCTAAACTCCACAAATAATCATTGCTAGTTCTATTTTTTTTTAACCTAATTTGCTTCAACATTGAAGATTTTGAGTTTTGTTTCCTACTGATTTTTAAAATATTGCCTACCTTATTTCATATATTTTTTCTAACCATATACATATATACACTCATGCACACACTTATATAATCTCATATCTATACTCAATCTAAAAAAGAAATATTTGAACTTTACACCACATATTTTTCTATTGAAATTTAAAAATAAATTATCATACCACCTCAGAAACCCAAGGAGGGGTCACTATGAGTTAGGTCCAACTCAACAGCACATAACAACAAAAACAACAACAATGTTTTAATAAATCCTTAGTTTTATATTATATCTAAATTTTGGCTATAACCATTGTAAAACAGTTCCCACAAGGTACAGTTTACAGCTCAGTCACACTGATATTTAGAGCTAAAATACTGTTGACAGCAATGTTGTGTTCAGTGAGACATGTGTGTACAGTGTGACTGTGTGTAGGTGTGGTGGTGTAAAAATGAAGGGTGATAAGATTGTTTCCTGGCAATATCAACTGCTCTAATAAAAATGAGATATGATTGTAGCAATCTTTGCCTAACAGATGTTATTTGTTTACCCCATCCATGCAGTGACATGGGCTTTTCACATCAGCGAACCAAGTTCAAATCGTATTTTTTACATGACAACTGTAGGCTGTCAGGGGTGAAATGAAACTTGTCACTTCCAGACAAAAAACCAAGCGCTGATTTTTAACACCAAACTTGTCAGAATTCAGACTGTCATTTTTGAAAATGAGAATAAAATAAATATGTAATTTACTTTATCCCATATGTATTGGCATTAAGCTTGTGTTATTACTTAAGGATAAGTGATTTTTTCAAGACATTAGTGTGACAACAATAAAACATGAGCAGACCTTCATTGTAATCCTTTTTCCCCAAACTGGGCTTTCACAACTGAGTCCACATTTACTGAAGAGCTGGCTGATTGCTTACCCCTGTAGGTGGTCTAAGAGAGGCATAACAAAAAAGAAAAAAAAAATGTTTTGTCCAGTTTTTCACATTCAGCAGATCTGGAATCTATTAGCTCAATCTTTTCAAACAATAACTAACTTACATACTATACTCTAGTGGCATAGTGTCTAAGGAATTTGACTGCTGTGCAGAAAGTTGGTGGTTCAAACCCATCAGCCACTCCATGGAAGGAAGACTGCTCCTTCTACTACCATAAAGATTTACCATCTCAGAAACCCAAGGTGGGGATGCTATGAGGTGGCATCGACTCGATGACAGTGAGGTGTTCTTTTTTTTTTTAGCCTTAAAAAAAAAAAAAAAAAACCTCTCAAAATAGACTAAGTTACATATGCATATTTAGTATATATATACTTAAACTTTGCAAAATATACCTTTACATTGTTTTCATTTGAGAAGCCAAATGCACAAAGAAGTAAAGTTTGACACTAATTGATGATTTTTAATTAAATACTCTTGTAGTAAGTATTTTTTGAGTATCTTTTATTAGCTTTTAATAGAATTTCAGTGTTATTAATAGTATGAAGAGTGCTACTTAAAAGAGGTTCAATCATCAATGGTTTTATTTATTCATTCAATAAACGTTTATTGAATGACAGCTACATGCTAGCACAATTTAAAGCTCTGGGAATTTAACAGTTAATAAAATGGATCATGTCCCTGTCCTTATGAAGTTTGTAAGTTTTGGGGGGAGATGATGACAGTAACCAAACCAACAAACAAGCTAGTGAATATGTAGTGTATTAGGTGGCAATAAGTATTCTAAAGTAAAGTAAAATTGTTTAAAAGTGACACAGAGTACCAGGTTTGGGGTCTTGTTGTTGGCATGTTATATATGGTGGTCAGTAAATACCTCATTAATAAGATGACATAACAGGAGAGTCCTGAAAAAGTGAGGGAGCCAACTATGAAGATACATGGAAGAAGAGTGTATCATGAAAACAGAAAGAATGTGCACTAGGTACTTGGCATGTTCAAAGGACACCAAAAAAAGCAATGACTAAAACATCATGAATGAGTATGAGAGCTGTAGGACACAAGGTCAAGGTATTGTATGTTGGTAGGAGAGATAAAAGTAAGGACTTTGGTTTTAGTCAAAATGGTTTGGAAATTCTTAGAAGATTTTGGAGCAAAATGATGATATGATCTGTCTTATATTTTTAAAGTATCATATTGTGAATAAATTATAGGGAAAAGGGAAACACAAAACAAAAATAGACCAAGAAGTAAGAAGTTGTAAAGATACAGACAATTTAATGGTGGTGTGGTAGCAATAGTGGAAATGATGATAAATGGTACACATTTTCAGACTGATAAAATGTGGATGAGATGAGTCCATGTTAATTTCAAAATTTTGGCCTGAGAAACCGAAGGATGAAGCCATTTATAGGAAGGAAATTGAGTGGCTGAAACATGCTTATAAATGCAAATATTGCCACCTATGAAATTATTAAAGAGCCCTGGTAGCACAGTGCCTAAGGCACTTGACTTCTAACCAGAAGACTGGCAGTTCAAACCCACCAGCCACTCAGAAGGAAGGCTGGGCAATCTACTTCCATAGTGATACCACCTCAGAAACCCAAGGAGGGGTCACTATGAGTTGGGTCTGACTCGATGGCACATAACAACAACAACAATCATCAATATTTATCAAGAATAATAGCTTTGTTACAGACCTCAAGCAAAGCTTGTATAAAGACATTAGCATGTTGTTGTTGTTAGGTGCCAGTCGAGTCAGACCCAACACATAGCGACCCCATGCACAGCAGAACAAAACACCACCCGATCCTGCGCCAGCTCCATGATCCTTGCTATACTTGAGCCCACTGCCGCAGCCATCATGTCAATCCATCTCATTGAAGGCCTTCCCCTCTTTCATTGACCCTCCACCTTACCAAGCATGACATCCTTCTACAAGGAACGATCCCTTCTGACAACATGACCAAAGAATATGACATTAGTGTAGATTGGAAATATTTGTGAGCAATTAGAAGTCTTTAGATGATTTATGCATAATAAAACTCCACACCTCCATGAGGGAACTCTTCTATATGTTTTTATTTTAATTACTTTCATAGACTATTAAGGAATTCTGGTGATGTATTGGTTAAGACACTGGCTGCTAATCAAAATGTCAGTGGTTCAAACTCACTAGCTGCTCCATGGAGAAAAGTGAAGCAATCTGCTTCTGTAAAGATTTACAGCCTCGAAACACAATGGTGGTCTCTATGAGTTGGTGTAGACTCAATGGCCGTGAGTTTGTGTTTGTTTATTGAATGGAATATTATTTACATGTACATATTCTATTCTCATAGTACTCCTGAAAATTTCTAAAACATTGGTCAGCAAAGTTATCAACATTAATAATGAAATATTATCTTATTAGAAACTTAATTACAAAAATCCAGTAAAATAAGTTTTGTCAGGATGACAGATACTGTTGATTAGTTGCTAAATAGCAATGCAAACTTCTTTCTTGTAGAAAAGCCAGAATGCACACGTGTACGCATGCAAAGGTGCACACACACACACACCTGACTCCCTTGCATCTGTTGTTGTTGCTGTTATGTGCCATGGAGTCGGACCTGATTCATAGCAACCCCTCCTTGGGTTTCCGAGACAGTATCACTACAGAAGTAAATTGCCCAACCTTCCTTCCGAGGAGTGGTTGGTGGTTTTGAACCACAAGTCTTCTGGTTAGCAGTCAAGTGTCTTTGGCACTAGACTACCAGAGCTCTCCACTTGCATTTAGCCTTCTGTATCTGATTTGGTTCCTTCCATCTAAATAATGTATTCATGAGGAGATTTGTTTAGGAACCAAGTCACTTATTTGAAAGGTGGTTGCAGATCATGCACTTTTAGCATAGATTACTTACTTAGCTCTTGTACCAGCAATTTCCTGTTTGGCATGTGGCTTACTGATTCAGACTTCCTGGTCTCCACAATATTTGTGTATTCTTACTGGTTCTGGCAACTGAGGCATCAACTTCCTGATTCTACACTTTCTTCTTTGTGACAAAGGCAGTGGTTCTTTTATTGCCCAGTTCTGCAGCGCGATTTTTGGAGGCTGTGCTGGAAGCATGGTTTATAGTCACTTTCGTTAGTTTTCCTAGCAACTTTGTGAACAGCCAATGCACTTTATTATACCCCTTTCTTTTAAAAGACAGTAGAGAAGATGCTGTTGTCTAAAAGAAAGAACACTGAATAGTCTCCAAAGTATGGACATAATTGAGATCTAGGTTTCTGTACAATATACACACTTTAAATTCATACTACCCTTACAATATTTATTTTATATGTCAGGTTAAACTGGAGAAATGAAAATTAACATACTTTCTTTTTTGTGTCTCTCCTCCCCCTGTCCTGAATGGTAAGGTGTCTTACTCTTACCTCAAAGAGATGTTTTGAAATTCCAGAAAATGGTAGATATTTTTTTACTGAGTAATTACTTGAGAATGAATTAACCATTAAATAGCAAAATAAATCAATATATAGTAATAAAATATAGAAAAAAAAAGCAACATAATCTATTACTGACTCAATAAACTACTTGTAAAAACAGTCTTCACTGATGAGGTTGATTTAGACAATTATATACATTTGACTATATTTTAAATCATTTACCTGAAAATACTTTTGTTTCACATTAGTACTAACATTATAGGATTTACTTCATGTTTGTTAATGTTTTTGTTCCAAATAAGAAAATAGTTATCAAAAATTTAAATTACTGAATTTTAAAGTCCACACAAGAATCCATGAAGAAATATAGGATATAAATATAAAACTGAAAAAACCAAACCCACTGCCATCGAGACAATTCCAACTAGTAGCAACCCCCACTGTGTTTTGGAGGTGGAAAATCTTTATGGAAGCAGATTTCCCCATCTTCAGTCCACAGAGATGCTAGTGGATTTGAATCTCCATCCTTCTGGTTAGCAGTCAAATGTCTTAGGCGCTGCACCACCAGAGCTCTTTTAAATATAAATATAGGATTCAAAATATAAACAAAACTACAAATAAGGTATAATTGATAAATTAATTTTACCTACACTTACATTTTAAATTATAACTGTTAGTTTTAATAAAGGAATAGCTGTTCTTAGACATTTAGATAACCTTCAAGGAAAAATATGAACTGTGTTATGAAGAAACAATTATATATACTTCAGATTAAAATTTAAAAAAAAAATGTTTGTCTTTAAGGCCTACACATAAAAGTTGATCTGTAGATTTTGTTAATCACAACATATTTCTATTTCATGCATTAAAAAAACTGGACAAAATATTAAATTCTTAATTTCTTTTTAAACAAAGAAGATTGCAGTGAGAGTTTTACATAAGTGAATATTTACTGCTCTGAAAGTAAGGTGGATTCAGAGTAATGTGTTAAAATGTAAAATATTTCTTCTGCCTCATAGTGATTTCTATCATTCTGTAACTTTCTATGTAACTCTGAAACAACCCATTTACATTTACTGGGTACTTAATATGGGCATAAGGTGCCCCATTGATACAATGGTTAAGCACTCAGATGCTAACTGGAAGATTGGTGATTCAAACTAGCCCAGTGACTCCACTGGAGGAAGACCAATCTATAAAGATTACAACATAAAAAAACCCTATAAAGCAGTTCTATTCTGTCTCAGGAGGTGGCTATGAGTCAGAATCTGCTCAACAACAGCTGACAATAATACTGGCCTGGTACTCTGTTGGAAAATAAAATCTTTTGTTTATTGCTCTATTAGAATACATTATTAAAGGAGCATGCATCATATTTTAAATACTCAGTCAGTAAGCATTTGTCAAATACAGACTCAGTAAATGAATTCATTTACTAGATAGCAAACAAGCACCATATTTGCTAATTGTTGTGTCTTCTTCAGGGCAATCCCACATGCCCTACTTGAGAAGCAGCTTCTGGAAAACTTGTCATGCTCTGAATCCCCAGATCCAGTTACTCGGGCCACAGCTGATTAGACTAAAGCCCCACCAAGAGCCATAGCTGATCAATAACCTATAGCATTGACTGACTGGGAACCTTGAAATTTGGAAGTAAATTTAATATTCCTTTAATCAATATTAAATTTGCTATTGTGAAAAGAGAAAAATGTACTTAAAAATATGGTTGTGATCACTGAGTCACCAAATTTTGGGGAAAAAAATTAAGTCACTCACAAAGAATTAAAGAACACTATGAGAGGAGCTCTAGTGTCGTGGCGCCTAAGACACTGGACTGCTAACCAGAAGGCTGGCAGTTCAAACCCACCAGCCACTCCTCGGAAGGAAGGTTAACGCAATCTACTTCCATAGTGATGTTGTTGTTGTTGTTTGCCCTTTAGTTGGCCAGACTCATAGCGACCCCTCCTTGGGTTTCCAAGGCAGTATTACTACAGAAGTAGGATTGCCCAACCTTCCTTCTGAGGAGTGGCTGGTGGGTTTGAACCGCCAGCCTTCTGGTTAGCAGTCAAGTACCTTAGGCACTATGCTACCAGAGCTCCTAAAAAAAAGAGGCGGCCCAGCTACCTGGCGGGGAGTGGCTGGTGGGTTTGAACTGCCAGGCTTGGGTGTGGCAGCTGACTGCCCGAGGCCCTGAGGCCATAGTCATACCATCTCGGAAATCCAAGGAGGGGTTACTAGGTGTTGGATCTGACTCCATGACACATAACAACAACAACATAATATGTGAGAAAGCTAGGCAATTAATAAAGTAGACCACAGAAAAATTGATACATTTGAATTATGGTGTTGGTGAAGAATACTGAAAATATCATGGCCTGCCAGAAGAAAGGGGAAAAAAAAAAAACTGTCTTTGAAGAAGTATAACCAGAATGCTTCTTAGAAGTGAGAATGTCCAGACTCCATCTCATTTATTTGGTCATGTTGTCAGAAAGTACCCATCTGCAATAAAGCATATCATGCTTAGTAAAGTAGAGGGTCGTTGAAAAAGGGACAACCCTCAATGAAATAGATTGACACAATGGCTGAGATGAGGAGTTTGAGCATAGCAAAGATTGTGAGGATAGTGCAGGACTGGGCATTATTCTGTTCCGTTCTACATAGAGTTGCTGTGAGTTTGAGCTGACTTGATGGCTCCTGACAACAAAAACAGCACCATTTATTGGCTAACTTCTGGAATTTCTATGACATTCAATGATATATATATATATATACACACACACACACATATACATACATATATATATATATACACATATACATACATACATATATATATATACATATATATATATATATATATATATATATATATATATATATATATATATGACTTCATTTAAGCCCATTATAAAACTATAATGTTGATACATGTATACTGGTTATGGAATGCCAGCTTCTTGAAGTAGAATCAGAACTTGAATATGATACAGATCTTTTTAATTATGAAAGGCATTATCTTTATTGCTTCCTTATTGAAAAGAAAAGGTAATATTTGACCAATGATATTGCTCTAAGGTCATGTTAAAATAAAGTCAAGAAGGTTGACTCATTTATTCTTGCATTTTGAGCACCTATGCTATGGTGTTGTTCTCAGTATTATAGAACCAAAAAACTAAACCCACTACTATTGAGAGGACAAAATAGAAACCATAGGATTTCCAAGGCTATAAATTTTCACAGAAGCAGACTGCTTCATCTTTCTTCTGAGGAGCATCTGGTGGGTTTGAACAACTGACCTTTTGGTTGGCAGTCAAATACCTAACCACTGTACCACCAAAGTTCCTCACTCAGGACTCTGAGTGACACTATATTGGATTGGACAGTGTTATGTTCTGTTGAACATAGGGTAGCTATGAATTGGAACCAACTCAAGGGCACCTAACAACAACGTACACATATAAATAATATTTAATATTTTCTTGGAAAAAACATGATTAAAGCCATAAAATGGCAAGGTACATCTAAATGCTGAAGAGTATTATGCCTGTGCTTGCAATTTAATGTCATATTCTTTCAAACAAAGATAAACATTAATTGAAATATAAGGTTCCTTAGCTAGAATCTGTCATGTGCAGATAATAGACACAATAAATACTGGTGTAGTTGAGTATAGGAATGGAGCTGTTTTCTGTAACAATGGAGGAAGCCTTGAGGAAACATGTGATTTAACCACGGACTAGAAAGAGGGATGATTGAAGAAATGGGAGAAGAGAAACAACAAATCAAGTGAAAAGCACAATGAGCCCTCTCCCCCTAAGACCTTGTTGTGAAAGCCACAAATGTCTTCAGATATTGCCAAATGTTCTCTAGGGGATAAAATTGCCCTTGGCTGAGAACTACTGGCTTCACATTTGCAAAAGTTCAAGATCATATTGATTTTATCACTCTCTAGTTTACTAGCTCAATATTTTCTTAATCTTTATGGGACAGTCTTCCCCAGTTACTTTCTGTTTTTCTTTTTTATGGAAAATCTCTTACACTGATACCAAAAATAAATACTTTATGTTGTATTGCTCCAAGTTTACTTGGAGTTTTATTTTTTCTTCTTTGAATGAAATATATTATTTAAATGAGTGCAAATGACTCAAGGGAAAAACTGTACAGATTTCATTTCTTTTGGAATAAATGACTCCTATTTAAAGAAAGATTGTCCTATATATGTAGCAGCTAAATACATAACGTTATAAAATATATCTTTCCACTTATAATGATAAACAAAAAATTTTAAATTGCTCTCATCAATCGATATATGCAGATTTTTAAACAGAAATACCATAATTTAGAAGAATATAAAGGCAAAAGTGCAAAGATCATGCCGTGTTGTCAATGGATAACAGATACATTCACAGAAAAACTTTGTTTCTGATGTACCTCTTTTAATGCCAATCAAAAGATGCCATTGATGTCTGTCTAAAATGAGTGAACAAATTGCAATACATTTGTGAATTTACCTCAATGAATTCCCATATAGTAAAGGAAAGAAGAATAACATATGAAAGAATATAGTAAGGAAGACTATGATAGTCAAGATGTTGTGGAACCAAATTATAGTTTTGTAATGGAGGCTTCTTACATTTCACAGAGTAAAGTAGCAAGTTCTCCTTTCAGTAGACAGTTCCTGTCTACTGCTGGAACACATCAATTCTGGCTTTGTCCTCTATTTCCAACCACTGCAGTTATGTCTTTTTTGTTGATTGCACAACAGTGTTCCTCATTAACAATAGATTTCAATTATTTTTTAAGTGGTATCTGCTTCTTAAAAACAAAACAAAACATTTCATTTCAAAATAATTTCAAATTTAAAGAATAATTACCAGAATAGTACAAATTACCTTTCACTCAGTTCAGCAACATTAAACATTTTACCACATTAGCTTTTTCTTTTCTCTTTCCTAAACCAGTATGTAAATGTGTCTTTTTGAAGAACAAAACCAATATACTACATTAAGCATAGTATAATTTTCAAATTTAGAAAATTTAATTTAATATTTGTATCAAATAATATCATACCAAATTTCAAATTTTGCTAATAGTCCCAATAATGTGTTTTATGATATGTTTCTTCCTGACCAAGGATCAAACCCAGGCTCAAACTTTGCATTTAGTTTTCCTATCACTTTGGTTTTCTTTAATCTGGAATAGTTCCTTAACCTTCCTTCATTTTTCTCAAAATGGGTGTTTATGAAGAGTACAAACTAACATATGTTTTTGTTGCTATGTACTGTCGAGTAGTCTCCGACTCATAATGACCCCTCCTCAGGTTTCTGAGGCAGTATCACTATGGACGTAGATTCCTAGGAGCGGCTGGTGGGTTTGAACCACCAACCTTCTGGTTAGCAGTCAAGTGCATTAGGCACTACGCCACCAAACTAACATATAAAACCAAAAAAAAAAAAAAAAGAACAAACTCAATGCCATCAAGTTGGATCTGACTCATAGCGACCCCTCTTTGGGTTTCCAAGGTAGTATCACTACAGAAGTAAATTGCCCAAGCTTCTTTCCAAGGAGTGGCTGGTGGATTTGAACTGCCAGCCTTCTGGTTAGCAGTCAAATGCCTTAGGCACTATGCTACCAGAGCTCCTAAACTAACATACAGGCCTCTGCAAATTAAATGCACCACAGAATAAACCTACTCTACTATCCTCAGTGAATATTATTATAATCAATCATACATTGATATATTCAGGAAATTGGTTCCAGGACTCTGCAGACAACAAAATCTGAGGATGTTCAAGTCCATACATATAACTTACCTACATATAACCTATACACATCGTCCCATGTATTTAAAATCCTCTGTAGATGACTTACAATATCTAATACAACATAAATGATATGTACATAGCACTTTATACTCCTGCTTAGCCTTTACGGAATTATATTGACCACTTAATTGCTCCCCTGACCAAAAGTATTTTCCATCTACTGTTGGTTGAATCCACAGATACAGTACCCAATGTTATGGAGAAACAAGAGGGCCAACTGTATGGTTTTCAATCTTAAATCCTTCCTTCAATTTTTTGTTTCCATGGCAAAAGCTGCAATCTCAGCTTTCACTTCACAAAGAAATGTCAGATTTGCATCCAATGAAATCCATAGCAGCCCCAAAAGGGGCAGGAAAGAGAGCTGTTTCACCTTTAAAAAAAAAAAAAAAAAGCATCACTGTCTTGTCCTTGACATTTGGAATAATTGTAGAAGGTGATGTGAAATTGTTGAGGTATTGATGTCACTCTATCTGCCTACCAACCACCCCATGTACCAGGGTGGAATAAAGTGTGAAGAGATGAAGCATACTCACTAATTTAAGTCAGACAAAAGTGTGGCCAGCCCAGCTGAAGATATACAGGAAAGATGTCAGGATAAGAACAATAAAGGGAGGATTGATGCTGATGCTTGATATCCATGGAAAACATCTTCCCCCCTCCACTGGGGAAACAAGAGGTGCCAGGTTGAAAGCACTGTTCAAAATAAGTGCTAATGAGGTGTGAAAGCTAAGCAAATTATAGTCCGTTGAGTATGCCTTTGGCACAAACTGAGAAAGTTACTAATTTTTAGTGGTTTCCTAACTGCTGTTTTGGGTGGTCTTACTGAGTGTCAGAGAAACGGATTCATACATTATGAAAGGTTACTTTTCCCCTGAATCTCAACTAATAAACCATCAGACTTTTGTTTACATTTCAAAAGGAAATCATTATTATCTTAAGAGATAAAATTTTCTCATATTCAAATGTCTTAATTTTTCAATTAAAGTAGATTTTTTGGTTTAGCTTTTTGTTACAAAGGAATAAATGAATAGAAGGAAATAGAAAATGCAGATAAACAAGTTATATTTTAACAACTCAAAAAAAGTAGTTATTATTTATGTATATTGCCTTGTTTTTTCTGTGTACATATACATATATTATATATTTAAATTTGAAAAAATACTAAACCATTTATGGCTTGAGATTTTTTTCTTTTCATAATTTTTTAATGTTTTTCATGTTCATAAATATTCTTCAAAATATTTTTTACTGACCGAAATTTTCTTTTGTGCAATTATGCCACATAAACTTAATGTATTTTTTCTACTTGAGATTTAGGACATGTTATAGATTGAATTGTGCACCCCCAAAATATGTGTTGTAAATTTTAACCTCTATGCCTGAGATTATAATGCTATTTGGGAATATTCTTTGTTAGGTTAATTAGGTAAGATTACTTTAGGGTGTATCATCAATCACTTTTGAGATATAAAAGAGATTAAACATGTCAGTAGAAGAGAGATGTGAAAAGATTGATGCCAAGCCACATTGTTCTAAACAACCAGGAAATAGAAGCTGAGAAACAAGGACCTTCCACCAGAGCCAACAGTGAAACAAAGCCTTCCCATAAGGCTAGTGTCCTAATTTTGGACTTCTAGCCTCCTAAACTATGAGAAAATAATTTTCTGTTTCTAAAGCTATCTACTTGTAGTATTTCTGTTTCAGCAACACTATATTCTAAGAAAAAATTTGATAACCAAAAATGGAAGTGGTACTCTAACAAATATTTAACAATTTGGAAGTGGTTTTGCAATTGGATAATAGCTGGAAGAGTTTTAAGGTACATAACAGTAAAATCTTAGATTACCTTGAGGAGAATGTTAGTAGAATTATGGATGTCAAAGTCAATACTGGTGAGAGCTCAGAAGGATGTCAAGAGAGCTATGGAGAAAATCTCTATCATCTTAGAAAATACACGTGGCTCCAGCAACAGAATGCTACTAGAACGGTGGATAGTAAATGCTCTTAGGTTGAGTCTTTAAAAGAAAATGATGAACATGTGATTGGACGATAGAGGAAGTGTAATGCTATTTATACAGCGGAAAAAACTTTGTCTGAATTATGTTAAAATGTTTGGTCAAAGGTAAAACTTGTAAATATGAATTTGTATATATGGCTGAGGAAATTTCTAAGCAAAATCTTAAAGGAGTGTATGGTTTCATCTTGCCCTTTATGATAAGATGCAAGACAAAAGAGATAGACTTAAAAATGAATTGTGCAATATGATAACACAACCTAAAGATCTGGAAAACTCTTGGGTACAAACTAGGACATGGGTCCTAGAATGTTTACAAAGGACATGGCTAAGCCATCTTTCGTTAAGGAGTTTATACCTGGCACTGCTGTGTATAATCAACTATCATAGCAGTAAAACCATCAGATTAGACTTAAGGAAACAGAGAAAGAAAACAAGGAAAGAATGCTCCACAGACAGGAAATAGACCAAAGGAGCTACATATCTTGTTCTCCAAGAAAAGAAAAGGACCATTCGAAGTGTATTTTAGAATCAGCAGAAAAGTTCAAATATGCACAGGAAGCAAAGCCTTCTCCATTTCAAAGGGTAGGGTCACAGTCTCCTGGATCTCATAGAGTAGGGCCACAGCCTCCTAGGTTTCAAAGAGTCAGATCTTTGCCAATATGTTTCCTGACTGTGAGGCTGCCATTAAGGTATGCCAAGGGGATGGGTCCACAACCCAAAGCTGAGGGAACAAGACTGTCATGCTCAAGAAGCAGGAGAATAGGGCCTGCTGGGATGGAGGAGGTACAGTTCCCTCTCAGACTGATGTTGGTCCACTAGGAGAATGGGGCTGCCCAAAGCAAGGAGCAGAGTGGTCATTCCAGTGGACCTGGAAGGTGGAGCTGAAGCTCAAGGCTGAGAGACCTCTACTCAGAATCCAGTAGGTGTGGCAAACAACAAGAGTAGGGAGGGCAGGGCCATTGTTCAGTGAAGTCTCAGAGAACAGAAGATCATTCTCAAGTCTTGAGAGCTACTGTAAATTTTTCTGCTGGGTTTTGGACTGCTTGATGCCTGTTATCCCTTCTTTATGATTTATCCCTTTGGTAATGGAAATGTCTGCCTTGGGGCTGTTCCACTATTGTACTTTGGAAAATGATAATTTGTAATCTAGATTTCACAAATTCATGGATGAGGTGAAATTTTGAGTCATGGTGCAATGTGCCTAAAGTCTCACCCATATTTGATTAAGATGATTCATTCAGAAGATGAAATTTTGGACTTGGAGTTGATTTAAGATGTTGGGGATGTTACGATGGGGTGAATGTGTTTTACATGTGGTAAGAACATGACTTTTTGGTGGTCAAAGTTTGTAATGTTGTGGATTGAATTATGTTCTCCAAAATATATGTTGTAAATCCTAATCTATATGCCTGTGGTTATAATCCTACTTAGAAATGTATTTTCTTTGTTTTGTTAATGAGGCAAGATTAATGTAGGGTGTATCCTTAATCAATCTCTTTTGAGATACAAGAGATTAAACAAGTGAGAAAAGGAGAGAAGAGTGAAGACTGTTGTTAAGACACATGAGATCTTAGAGGAATCAGGAAATAGAGGGTGAAGAGACAAGGATGTTCCTCCAGAGCTGACTAAGAAAGCAAGCTTTCCCTTAGAGCCAGGGCGCTAAATTTGGACTTCTAACCCCTAAACTGAGAAAATAAATTTCTCTTTGTTAAAGTCATCCATTTGCAGTACTTCTGTTATAGCAGCACTAGATAACTAAGACAGGATATTTCTGGCTCTTTTTATGTTATTAATATGCCAGAAATCACTATAGCTATTATTGCATATATATATATATATATGTGCTCTGTTAGCATAGTGCCTAAGGCACTTGACTGCTAACCAGGAGGTTGGCCGTTCAAACCCACCAGCCACTCCTCGGAAAGGAGGTTGGGCAATCTACTTCCACAGTGATACCACCTTGGACACCCAAGGAGGGGTCACTATGAGTTGGATCTGACTCAATGGCACATATCAACAACAACATATATATGTGTGTGTATGTTTGTGTGTGTATGTGTGTGTGTATAAACTCCTTGATTATATCCTTAGGATAAATTTCAGTACAGAAAATTTTTAAGTCAAGAGTTAAAAGAAGATTACAGTATTTATGCCCAAATTACCTTAGTCATATTTAAGAATAATTGAAATGTTCATTGTTTTTCTTTTATGGAATATCATTTTAATTAACATATTTCTTTTACTATGTTGTTATTATTTTTATTTTTCTTGAAATAATTAACCTTTTGACTCTATATTTCATTAACTAAATGAACTCCTTTCAACACTATAATACCACTGACTATGGCTCTTTCAAGTTCTCCAGTGATTTCTGCAAATTCAGAAAACTTACATTTTTAAGGTTACCTTTTTTTCTCATTGTTGTAATTACATGGTCCGAACTTCCCCCAAGATCATTAAATAAATTTCTTCCTTTTTTTTCTTTGCCTCTGTCCCATACTCAGAAGGGTCATAGTTAGTTGTGGATAAATTTTTATCCGTATCTGGCTAATGAGAGTTTTTTCTTTAATAAGGATAGTTGGTATTAGTTGCCATCAAGTTAATTGCAACTCACGGACAACCCCATGTGTGCAGAGTAGAACTGCTCCATAGGATTTTTAAGGTTGTGACCTAGTGGAAGCAGATTGCAAGACCTGTCTCCCAAGGTGCCTCTGGGCAGGTTTGAAAACTAACATTTCAGCCAGTACTTGAGTATCTAATTGCTTTCATCACTCAGTGACTCCTTAAGAAAGATAGGTCTTTCCTTATAAAGTCTTCATTCCAGCTGTTAGAAGAATTAATTTGTGTCCATTGTGTTACAACTTTCTGAGACAAATTTATTATCACTTATTGCACTGTCGTTCTGGAGAGATCTTTATTCAACCATCCATTGATTTTCTGCACAGTTCATGACTAAATGGAGTAGGGAAGTTAATTCTAGTGATTTGATCTTATGTTACTGATCTAATGATTTGTATTTAAACTTTTACCAACATTTACACTTGGTGTTAAATAGACTAAAGGATAGAAGATTTGGAATTCAAAATTGTAAACAAGATGGTGGATTTTCTTGAGTCAGATGAAGAATGATAAGGAGACAGGCAGGAATATATAAGAGAGAACAAGTGATTTTCTTCTTTTTCCATAGAGACTGAGTGGCTGTAAACATGGAAGTTTCAGGGAAAGTACAGACAACTCAAGTGACACTGTATTCTTACAACCTCAGTCTTATCTCCTTTTGTTCCTTGCTCAGCATTATAAACTTTTGGGTTTATTCCTACTTTTCTGCTTTTATCTTGGCTTCCTCTTTCTCATTTTCTTTTTGCTGATAAGAACAAAAAGTTTTGCTATGAAAAGAACATTGCATGTTTTATTTCTTTTAATTTTACATCCCTGTTTTATGACGAGGAAACGAGATGAGAGGGATTCTGTGGTTTGTTTAAGGTATTGCATATGAAAGTTTAATGATAGATATAACTGAAGGTCATACTTTCAATAAAATTGATGACAGTTGTGGTAGTTAAGGTAATGTGTCAACTTGGCTAGGCCAGGTTTTGAGTGGCTGAGCAGCTGGGTGTAATTATTCCATACGATGGGTCTGGTAATTAACTCCATTGTGGAATCTACTGTGAGCATCTGAGTAGCTAACTTAGGTATGTGGTCTGCTCCCAGTGTACAGGAAGATGCCTTGAGAACAGTCTTGAGCATCTTGGCACATTTGGATCCTGCATTTGGTCGAGTCATCAGTGAGTGGCCTGACATGTTGCCTGCCCATTTGGCACTGTTTCTGGTCTTGAACTAGTGGCCTGCCATGTTCCTTGATAATCTTAGGACTGTGCCATTTTATTTGTCACCTTGAGTTTGTCAGTCTCAGCAGTCAGCAGCTGCCTGAGTTAAGAGACACTTCAGTGGGCTGGGAACATGAGGCAGAACTAAAGCCAAAAATTGAGGGGCCTTCACTTAGCCCCCAGAACTGGCACTTTAAACTCAGACTTCTAGCCTCCTAAACTATAAGAAAATAAATTCCTGTTTGTTTAAACCACCCATTTGTGGTATCTTCTGTTAAAGTATCACTAAAGAACCAAAACAATAGTCAAGTGTTATTTTTAAAATTTCTGAGAGAAGTTGTTCTCAAATACTAGTGTACATCTGAACAAAAAATAGAATTTATTAAAACACAGATTACCGGGCTCTACAACCAAAGTTTCTGATTCAGTAGGGATTCTCAAATGGTATTTGAAACTTTAGAACTTTTCACTGCCAACAAGTTCTCAGGTGGTACTGATGCAGCTGGTTTACAATGACTGCCTTGGAACAGTTTCTTAGGGATAAAAATCAGGTATTTTGATTCAACTTGTTTGAAATGTTTATTTCAAGTTATTTTTGAAACAACAGTGATTAGTTTAGGCTGCTCTCCTTTGTTTGGAATTTCACTGCTAACCCATCTCATGTAACCAATTCCACAATTCCCCTCAGGTCTTGCTGACTCCTTCCTCAGATTTTGTTTTTGTTCATAGTAAACCAAGTTTTTAGCTCAGTTCCAGTGATTTTATTCCCCTCTGTCTCTCAAATGCTGTTGGATGAGCAGTGACTCTCAGAGATAACTGGATAAAGCAAAGAAGGTTGCTCTATTTACTGATGTTGAAAGCTGTAAGAAGGACCTGCAAGTCTGTTATCAGTTTAAAAAGCCCATCCCCCCCCCGTTCTGTTATCTCTTTCTCTCTTGTTCCAGATCTACCTCTCTTTCTCCCTTACCTTCTCCTTTTAGCTACTATTAAGATTTTCTTTCTGTCTTTGGTGTACGTATTAATCATACTGATTTCGTATTTCCCATAAGTTCATATCTGAAGTCTTTGTAGGTCCACTGACTTATTACTACTGGTGCTTACTCATGCTTTCTTCTTTGATAAGTCAATTGCTTTTCTCTTTAACTGTGAATTCACGTTCCTTGGAATTTAATCATTAGGAATAGTTTGAAGTGTGGATGAAAATATTTTGAAATCTGGATGAAAGCTGTGTTTCTACAGAGAGGATTTGGGTTTGTTTCTGCCAGTTGCCAATGGTCAGTAAATAGATATCTTCTGAATTATAGTCACTGCTTAAGGTTTTTGAGACCATATACATTCCATGAAGTTTGATTATAAATTCATGTGAAGGTCAACTTAAGATAAAATTGTTGGAGTGATCCCTTTTTTCCCCCACACATCACCAAGTTTAAGAGGGGCAAGTTTATTTTTGCTAAGACGTTTTGCATGTCTGTGATGTTCAACGCATTAATCTGTGTGTGACAATTTGTATCCTCACCAACATATATATATCAAACCAAACGACCAAACTCACTGCCATGGAATCAGATCTGACTCATACTCTCCATGGGTTCCCAAGGTGGTATCACTATGGAATTATATTGCCCAATCTTCCTTCCAAGGAGTGGCTGGTAGATTTGAACCACCAGCCTTCTGGTTAGTGGTCAAATGCCTTAGGCACTATGCCACCAAAGCTCCCATATATATATATATATATATATGCTATGAGTCGGGTCCGACTCGACGGCACATAACAACAACATAGAGAGAGAGAGAAAGAGAGAGAGAAAGAGAGTTCTAGTGGTGTAGTTTTTAAGGTATTTGGCTGCTAACCTAAAGATCATTGGTTCAGACATACAAGTTGCTTCATGTAAGAAAGATGAGGCAATGTGCTTCAGTAAAGATTTATAGCTTTGGAAATCCAATGGGGGTCACCATGAATTGGAATCAACTCAGTAGCAGTGAGTTTGGAGATGCTGGTACATGGTGGAATCAACTGGAGTAACTAACAGCTAACTGAGTAGCTGATTCAGAGATATGATCTACTTCCAGTATATAAGAAGTGACTTTGAGGAGGGTCTCCAGCTTTTGGGCACCCTTGAACCCTGCATGTAGCCAAGCTGTTGTTCAGCATCCTGCGATGCTCTGCTGATCTTGGGACTTTTTCTGGATTTGAATTAGTGGTCTGCCATGTTGTTTGGTAATATTGGGGCTGTGCCTTTTTACTTGTCAACCTTGAGTTTGTCAGCCTCAGCAGCCAGCAGCCTGAGTGAAGAAAAGCCTCTAGCTTCAGTGGGCCAGGAACAGGAGGCAAAGATGAAACCCAAGGTTAAGGGGCTTTCACCCAGCCCATAGAGCCTGGTACTTTGAACTTGGACTTCTGGCTTCCATAACTGTAAGACAATAAAGAGTTTGTTAAATCCATCCCACTTATGATATTTTCTGCTAGAGCAGCACAAGGTAACCAAAACACATAACATATCAGAAAAATGTTCATCTGTGTTTTATTGACTATGCAATGACTCTGGACTGTGTGTATCATTCAAAATTATGTATAACATTGTGAATAATGGGAATTCTAGGGTAATTTATTGTGCTTATGGGGAATCTGTCCAAGAGTCAGTAATTTGAACAGAAACAGGAAATACTATATTGTTTAAAATCATTAAATGTGTGCTTCAGGGTTGCATGCTTTCACCATAATTATTCAATATGTATTCTGAGCAAATAATATAAGAGTCTGGGCTATTTGAAAATAGAGGGGCATCAAAATTGGAGAAAGACTCATAATAACCTGTACTATGCAGATGATAAAGCCTTGCTTGTTTAAAGTAAAGAAGACTTAAAGCACTTACTGGTGAAGATCAAAGATTACAGCCTTCTTTATGGATTACACTTCAACAAAAAGAAAACAAAAATCCTCACAACTGGACCAATAAGTAACATCAGGATAAATGGAGAAAAGATTAAAATCATCAAGGATTTCATTTGAATGGTATCCACAATTAACACCTATGGAAGTATCAATGAAGAAATCAAACATATTGCTTTGAGCAAATATGCTGCAAAAGACTTCTTTAAAGTGTTTTTTTAAAAATAAAAAATGATGTCAGTTTGAGGAGTAAGGTGCACCTAACCTAAGCCTTGGCTTATTTTCAATTGTCTCCTATGCATACAAGAGCTGAAGAATGAATAAAGAAGACCAAAGAAGAACTGATGCATTTACAATTCTGATGCTGGTGAAGAATATTGAATATGTCATGCACTGTCAGAAGAATGAACAATTCTGTCTCGGAAGAAGTACAAACAAAATGCTTCTTTTAAGGGAGGGTGAGAGACTTCATCTTACTTTCATTGGACATGTTATCAGGAAGCATCAGTTCCTAGAAAAAGACATCAAGCTTGATAATATAGATGATCAGTGAAAAAGAGAAAGAAAAGCCTCAATAAGATGGATTGGCACAGTGGCTGCAACAATGGGTTGAAACATGGCAACAATTGTGAAGATGGTGCACGATCAGCCAGTATCCTGTTCTGTTATACATTGTGTCAGTATGAGTCAGAATCAACTCCAAAGGACCTAACAACAACATGTGAATACAAATACTGGTATTTCTTCAGTAATCTTCTGATGACATATTGAGAGATACAAAGTATTTCATGAAAGATATAAATCATCCTTTTTTATAAGTGTTTTCTCAATTTCATATTATCTCTTCTTTTTTAACTGAAATAAATAAGTGTATGCAATCACCAGTAGTAGGAAAATTTGGTCTTGGTGACAGAATTAGGACTGGAGATTGCATGATAGAATTTTGCAAGGCCAACGACTTATTCATTGCAAATGCCTTTTTTCAATAACACAAACAGTGGCTATACACGGGGACTTCACCAGATGGAGTACACAGGAATCAAATTGACTATATCTGTGGCAAGAGCAATGGAAATGCTCAATATCTTCAGCCAAAACAAGGCCAGGAGTTGTTTGTGGAACAGAAAACTGCTCATATGCAAGTTCAACTTAAAGTTGATTACAATTAAAACAAGTTTATGAGAGCCAAAATATGACCTTGAATATATCCCTCCTGAATTTAGAGGCCATCTAAAGAATAAATTTGATGCATTGAAAACCAATGACCAATAACCAGAAGAATTGTGGGATGACATCAAGAACATCATCCATGAAGAAAGCAAGAGGTCATTAAAAAGACAAGAAAGAAAGAAAAGACCAAAACAGATGTCAGAAGAGACTTTGAAATTTGCCCTTGAGCAAAAAGTCCCTAAGGCAAATGGAAGAAATGACAAGGGAAAAGAGCTGAAAAGAAGATTTCAAAGATCACCTCGAGCAGACAAAGCCAGTTACTATAATGAAATGTGCAAAGACCTGGAGTTAGAAAAGCAAAAGGGAAGAACATGCTCAGCATTTCTCAAGCTGAAATAACTGAGGAAAAAATTTAAGCCTTGAGTTGCAATATTGAAAGATTCTATGGGCAAAATATTGAATGATGCAGGAAGCATCAAAAGAAGACAGATGGACTACACAGAGTCAATGTACAAAAAGAATTGGTCAATGTTCATCCATTTCAGGAGGTGGCATATGTTCAAGAACCAATGGTATTGTAGGAAGAAGTCAAAGATGCACTGAAGGAATTGACAAAAAACAAGGCTCCAGGAATTAATGGAATACCCATTGAGATGTTTCAACAAACAGATGCCCTGCTGGAGGCACTCACTTGGTTATGCCAAGAGATTTGGAAGACGGCTACCTGGCCAACTGACTGGAAGAGATCCATATTTGTGCCCATTCCAAAGAAAGGTGGTCCACAGAATGTGGAATTTATCAAACAATATCATTAAAATCACATGGAAGTAAAATCTTACTGAAGATAATTCAAAAATGGTTGCAGCAGGATATTGACAGAGAACTTCCAGAAATGCAAGCTGTTTTCAGAAGAGGACGTGGAATGAGGGATATCATTAATGATGTCAGATGAATCTTGGTTCAATGAAAAGAATACCAGAAATGTGTTTACTTGTGTTTTATTGACTATGCAAAAGCATTTGATTGTGTGCATCATAACAAATTGTGTATAACATTGAGAAGAATGGGAATTCCAGAACAGTTAATTGTACTCATGAAGAACCTGTACATAGACCAGGAGTCTGTGGTTCAAACACAACAAGGGGACACTGAATGTTTTAATATCAAGAAGACAGTGTGTCAGGATCGTATCCTTTCACCATACTTATTCAATCTGTCTGTTGAGCAAATAATCTGAGAAGCTGGACTGTATGAAGAAGAATGTGGCATTAGGATTGGAAGAAGAATCATTAACAACCTGTGATACACCGATGACACAACTTTGCTTGCTGAAAGTGAGGATGACTTGAAGCACTTACTGATGAAGACTGAAGACTACAGGCTGCAGTATGGATTACATCTCAATATAAGGAAAACAAAAATCCTCACAACTGGACCAATAAGCAGCATCATGATAAATGGAGAAAAGATTGAAATTGTCAAAGACTTCACACTGCTTGGTTCTACAATCTATAGCAATGGAAGCAGCAGTCAGGACATCAGACCATGTATAGCACTGGGCAAATTGGCTGCAAAGGACCTCTTTCAAGTGCTGAAGAGCAAAGATGTCTCCTTGAAGAATAAGGTGCACCTGACACAAGCCATGGTATTTTCAATCACCTCATATGCATTTGAGAACTGGACAATGAGTAAGGAAGACTGAAGAAGATTTGATGCTTTCGAGTGGTGATGCTCGTGAAGAATTCTAAAAGTACCACGGACTGCTAAAAGAACTAACAAATGTGTCCTGGAGAAAGTGCAGCCAGAATGCTCCTTGGAAGAGAGAATGGCCAGACTTCCTCTCACATATTTTGGTCATGTTGCCAGATGGGACCATTCACTGGAGAAGAATGTCATGCTTGGTAAGGTGGAGGGTCTACAAAAGATGGGAAGGCCCTCCACGAGATGCACTGACACAGTAGCTGTGGCAATGGGCTCATGTAGCAAAAAGGAGCTGGTGCAGGACCAGGTGATGTTTTGTTCTGCTGTGCATAGAGTCGCTATGAGTCGGAGACGACTCAATGGCACTTAACAATAACAACATGCAAAGACCAAGTTATATTTTATTATAAGACGTATCCATATATCTGTTCTGATAAAAGTAAAATCACAAGAAACCCAGTAATAAAGTTGTAAATCTGTAAGCTTTGAGAAAAATCAAATTTTTATTTCTGCTTCTATAATCTGCTCAGTTTCAAGTTGTTACACGAAGTGGTGAATGAAATGCCCCTTTTGAGGATTCTGAGTTCTATTGTTAGAAATTTTTTGTTTCTTCATCTGTTGAAATGTGTTGGTAATTGCTGTCACTTACTACTCTGAATTTGTGTAGGAATTAATGAGTCATATAGTAGAAGCCAAATGGAAAGTCTACAAAAGGCAATTTACTTTGAATGGAGTGATTACCCATTTTATGTAAATGTACATTTCCAGAGAACCAGTCCATCTGAGAGTCTTCTGCAGTAACTTGAATCTAACTTTGCTCCAGGTTTTCTCAGAGGACCAGGAAGGCTTAATCAATTACAACTTTTGAGGCCTATCACAAACATCTGAAGGTATATAAAATCAAGTAAGGAGGGTAGAAAGATGACACACAATTTACTAAGCTTATTTATAATTCCTTTCTTTGCCCTCCTTTTTTCTTCACAAATAAGTATAAATCTAGCAAAACCCTACTTAGGCTATACAAGCCTATAAGTCTTTTCAGAAGATTGCTTCATCTTTCTCCCATGGAGCCTTTGATTGTTCAAGGGAAAAAAAGGGAACAGTACAGGCTGGAGATAGCTCTTTTATTATTATTTTTTATTTTTTATTTTTACTGTGATTTGGGTGAAAGTTTAAAGAGCAAATTCACTTTCCATATAACAGTTCACATACATTTTGTCTCATGACATTGACTACAATTTACCCCAATGCAACAGCCCCCCTCCCACTTCCCCTTGATAGTTACCACTTTCCTGTGTCTATCCCTCCATGAATTCCTGCTGCCTGAGCTGTCTCCAAGTACATAAACAGCCCTTCTTTCTCCCATGATTGTTCTCCCCAAAGAATGTATCTACCTAAGGTAAATGTTCAACTCATATGTCTGTCTTTTGTTTGGCAGGAAGCCACAGGTGTGGGTTCAATTCCAGGCCTGAAGAGCAGCTAGGGGCCATAGTCTCAGTGGTTCCACCAGGCTCTATCAGACCAGAAAACCTGGTTTCCTCCCCACTTTTTTTTTTTCCCCAAATGATTTAGAGTTTTGTTTCACATTGTTCTCCCTCTCTATCCAGTATCTCCTACTTATATCTGCCTCCAAGTAACTGACAGTGGTAGCCAGGCACCATCTAGTTTTTCTGGTCTCATAGTCTTATAGGCTGTGGATCTTATGGTGTACCAGTCACTTGGACTAATTGTGTCCATGTATCTTTGGTTTTCTTCATTCTTCCTTTTGCTTTAGTCAAGAAGAGATGCATCGTTGCATCTAGATGGCTGCTTGCAAGCTTTTAAGATCCCAGTTACTACTCGCCAAAGTAGGAGATAGAACAGTGTTTTGTGTAGTATGTTATACCAATTGAGCTTGATGTCCCTGTGACTATGGTCCCAAGCCCACAGGTTCAACTACTTGCTCCCTCTGGGTAGCTGGCTGTGACCAAGAAGTGACTTCAAATTTGTCCCTTGTCAGCTTTACTATACACCTGGGAATTCTTACAGAACATACAAATACACTTGTAGAACCATTGTCTACCAACCCTACACATGGTCTTGGGTACACTCCCCCTTGCATAGACATACCTAATAGTTCAGCCTGTCCACCCATGTATCCACCCATATACTCATGTTTGCCTTCCCTGACAATGAAGTACTATATGTGCTAAAGTATTCATGTTTGTTGTCTGCACCTCCCATGTACCACTCTATGTTTTCCTCTTCCTCAATACTACCATGTTGATCACTCACATTTGGTACATTGCCACTCTCTTCAACAAAATAAATACTTATCTCTACCTATCTAACAGTATTTCCTCCCCTCCCCTCCCACCCTTGGTAACCAGCAAAGAACATTTCCTTCCATATATAAACCTTTCCTTGACTTTTACACTAATGGATTAATATAATATTTATCCTTCTATGATTGATTATTTCACTCAGCCTAATGTCCTACCAGTTCATCCACATTATTCTTTAGAGTTGCATGGTATTCCATTGTGTGTATGTACCAGAGTTTGGTTATCCATTCCTCAGTTGATGGACACCTAGGGTTTTTCCATCTTTTTGCTATTGTAAATAGTGCTGTGAGGAACATGGGCATGCATATGTCTGTTCTCATCATGGCTCTCACTTCTTTAGGATATATACCTAGTAATGGAATGGCTGGGTCAAATGGTATTTCAAATTCCAATTTTTAAGGAATCGCCATACTGCTTTCCACAGTGGTTGTACCATTTTACAGTCCCACCAGCAGTGCATGAGAGTCTCAATCTCTCCACATCCTCTCCAGCATTTGTTTTCCTCTTGTTGAACATTGCTACTAGTGCTGGGTCAAGATGGTATCTCATTAATGTTTTGATTTGCATCTGTCTAATGGCTAATGATCATGAGCATTTCTTCATATGTTTGTTGGCCGCCTGAATATGCTCCTTGGTGAAGTGTCTATTCATGTCTTCTGCCTATTTTTAAATTACATTATTTGTCTTTTTGTTATCGAGGTGTTGGAGTTTTCTATACATTCTAGAGATAAGTCCCTTGTCAGATAAGTCATTGCCAAATATTTTTTCCCAATCTATTCTCTTGACTCTTTTGAAGAAGTCTTTGAAAGCACATGAAAATTTAATTTTGAGAAGGTCCCATTCATCTAGTTTCTCTTCTGCTGTTTGTGCATTTGGGGTTATGCTTGATAGTCTATTTATGCCATATAGTGTTGTTGTTATGTGCCATTAAGTCAGACCCGACTTATAGAGACCCCTCCTTGGGTTTCTGAG
>NW_006921787.1:6493015-6493954 GCF_000298275.1 Orycteropus afer afer
TGAATGTATAGATTGCTTTGGGTAGAATTGAGATTTCACAATGTTCAATCTTCTTATCCACAAGCATGGTATGTTCTTCATTTAGGTAGATCACTTATGGCTTCTTGTTTTTTATAGTTTTCTTTGTACAGGTCTTTTGGTTCCCTGGTGAGATTCATTCCCAAATATTTAATTTTTTGGTGGCTATTGTAAATGGTATTGATTTCCTTATTCCTGTTTCAGCAATCTCTTTGTTAGTATAGTGGAATCCAACTGATTTTTGGATGTTGATCTTGTATCCTGCCATGATGCTAAATCCCTCAATTAGTTACAGTAGATTTTTGACTGAATCTCTTGGGTTTTCTAGGTATAAGACATATTGACAGCAAATAGGCAGAGTTTGACTTCTTCCTTACTAATTCAGATGCCTTTGATTTCCATTTCTTTCCTTATGGCCCTGGCTAGGACTTCCAATACAGTGTTGAATAGAAATGATGATAGAAGCCATCCTTGCCTGGTTCCTGTTCATGAGGTTAATGGTTTCAGTCTCTCTACATCAAGAACAATGTTGGCTGTTGGTTTTGCAAAGATGTCCTTTATTATGTTGAAGAATGTGCCTTCTATTCTTATTTTCCTGAGAGTTTTGATCAGGAATGGATTTGATCAGGTATTGGATTTTGATCAGGTATTGGATTTTACCAAATGTCTTTTCTGCATCAATTGATATGACATGTGGTTCTCCTTTGTTTTATTTATGTGGTGGATAATGTTGACTGTTTTTCTAATGTTGAACCATCCTTGGATACCTGATACGAACCCCACTTGGTCATAATGAATGATTTTTCTGATATGTTGTTAGGTCTATTGGCTAAGATTTTGTTGAAGACTTTTGCATCTATATTCATGAGGGATATTGGTAAGTAGTTTTCCTTTTGAGTGATGTCTTTGCCTGGTTTTGGT
>NW_006921787.1:6496094-6496736 GCF_000298275.1 Orycteropus afer afer
GTTGCTGTCATTTTGTTATGTGTTTTTTCATGGTGTCCCTGGTTTCTTTGTTCCGTATTATTTTCTGTGTTGAGCTCATTATGTTTATGACTCATGTTATACTTTTCTTTGTTGCTGTTGTTTTAGCATTTGCTGAATATTTGTGCTTGTCCTCTTTTTTATTGTGGTGTGAAGGTTTATAATTTTTTCTTGAGGTTAACCTGTGATTTATAATTTTCTCCCTGAGATTAGTACAGTCCATTCTATCTTGCAACTCTCTTGACTTCCTCACCTTTTAGAAGTTCTGTAATTAGACAGTAATTTCCCTCTTTTTGGTTTGTAGTTATCCTCATTTGCCAATTGATGTCTCTGGTTCCCTGTTTACAATCTTGTAAGCTTATTTTACTTTGGATAGGTTCATAGCTGTGGTTTCTGGGTTATGTCATCTTGTGTATTAATGGTCAGTTATTGTTTGCTATTTTTAGTTCTTTGTTCAAAGGAATTCCTTTGGTATCTCTTGTAAGGTTGGTCTGGTTTTAACAAATTCCCTTAGTTTCTTCTTATCTGGAAATCTCCTAATTTCACCATCATATTTCAGGGACAATTTTGTGGGGTATATAATTCTTGGGAGCTCTGGTAGCGTAGTGCATAAGGCATTTGACT
>NW_006921787.1:6497296-6511824 GCF_000298275.1 Orycteropus afer afer
TTTCCAAAGAAGTATTCAGGTATTTGTCTTCAATCTCATTGATTCTGTCTTCCATTGCATCAATTCTACATCTTTGCCCTTTTACTCTGTTATCTATTTCTGAAAGTTTAGTGTTAATCTTTTGGATTTCTATCTGTAGATTTTGAATCATTTTTAGTTTTTCATTTATTTTGTCATTTTGTTCTTATATTTTCTTCTGAAAATATTCTAGGGTTTTGTTTGTGTCGTCCTTAATTTTTTCAGTGTTTTCCTTGATCTCTTTCTCAATTCTTTGAAGATATCTAAATCTAATTGTTTTGAATTCCTTATCAGGGAGTTCCAATGCTGCTTCTTCCTCACTGGTGTGTTCTGGGTCTGTATCCTGCTCCCTTGTTTTTACCACTTTATCTTGCTTCTTTGTGTGGACTATGATGGTCTGTTGTCTCTGAGACATTGTGATGTTGTTGTATTTACATCTCTGTTAACTGTTTGTGAAGAGCTGCTAAAGGTGAGTCAGGCTTTTCTTGGTGGTTGTTTATTATTGGCCTGTTGGTGAAGAAGGAAGTGGTAGTTCTCACTCAGTAAGTGAAACAGCAGGAGGTATGGGAGTAGTTGTGTTGTATTTGGACTGTTGCTGTCTCCCACTCAGTTAGGAAAAATAACAATTGAATAACCATCAAAAAAGTAAAACCAAATGGACAAAAACAGGAATAGTAACCAAAGAAAAAGAGGGGGAGAAACACCACAATATCTGGGGAGAGGGCAATGAGAGAAAAGGTAGAGTAGGAGACTAATAAAGAAAAAATATGGAAAAACATAAAAAAAAAAAAAAAGGGACAGGGTTAACCTCGAGAAAGAAAACAAAACTGCAACCTGGAGCAAGGAAAAGAGAAAAAGCTGAAAACTAGAATCTTGTAAGGAAAGAATAAATAATAATAATAATAAACACAATAATAATAATAGTAATTGTAATTTTAAAACAGACAAAAACAAGCAGACTTAAAAAAAAAAAAAAAGAAAATAAATCAGGGCAGGGCGGACAGGGCACCCAGGCTCCGTCTGAGCACACAGACTGGGATGGAATTCCTGCTGGTCCAAAATGTGGTTGTGAGTGAGGGATGGCTGCATCTGCATTCACCAAGAACTTGTAGAGTATAAGGATAATGAGGGAATGTCACCCTTTTCCAGTTGTTGGTGTCTAGAATGTCCTTGTAGTTCCTGGAAAGTGGAGCCTTTTCTTAAGACCCTGGAATCTGGGAGAATGCTCTCACTTTAAATATTCAAAATGGTCAAACCGCTTATAAACATTGAAAATGGCTGTATCCTCCAGACAGGCAAAAGTCCATAGCTCAGCCCGCCTTCCTCTTCACTGCTTCCCCTTTTATTCACCAGCCACCAGTTCAGTCCTCCATGCAGTCCCTGGTTAGCAGGGCTGATTTTCATATTCATTCTTAGGTCCTAACACCACTCAGCAATATCCAAGCTGTCTGTGCCATCAAGATTGCTGCCAGACTACAGCTCCGTGTGTGTCCTTTTTTGGTATTTTCATGCAAATTCTTCTTCTAGTTGGAGTTTAGTCCACTTCCATATCCTTCCCTTCAAAGCTCAGGGCTCCAGGATTTCTTCTGTATCTGTGTCAATTGGTTCCCTTTTTATTTGTTGAAGAGGGTCTGTGCAGTCTTTCTGCCTATTCTGCCATCTTACTGGAACCCCCCTCTGAAGACAGCTCTTAAAGAAAACTTTTCATAGGACTAGAAGTTTATGCAGAAGGAAATGGTAGGAGTAAACAGCCAATCTCACTGGGAAGTCAAGAGTATAAATAAAGCCATAAAAACAAGAAAATTAAAGGTATGTTTACATTGATGGGACAGAGGGTTCCTTTTATGGAATATGAGAAATTCATGGAAGTTAAAGTTTACATATACAATGCCAGGTGACCTTAATTTTTGGAACTCATTTAAAATAACTTCAACAGCAGAGTCATGTGATCAAAATAATACTTTAGGAATAGTAACTTGTCAATTGACAACCTACAACATGTCAGGTGCTTTTAATGAAAATCAATAAAAGGCCTGAGGGGACAAATATTAATGAAGGAATCACAGAAATGAGTTTATAATTTTAAGGAAAGACAAGTCCATGAAATAAAGGATTTTTCAGTCCTCTGAGTGTACATGAGAGAAGACCCTGATCCAGATGGAAATGTTAGAGAAATCTTTCTGGAAGAAGTGATGTGAGAGCTGGGTATTAGTTTGACTAGGCAAAGGGGTAGTTCTAAAAAATAATGGACATGGAGGAATTTGTTTCAGACAAAAAAGACCATATGGGAAACTTGTTAAATAAAATAAAGACCAGTTTCATTGACAGACAGAGAAAAAGGAAGGAAAACATGAATAAAATTTAGCTGATGCCCTTGTGATATAGCATAAACTATAAATAAAATAGAAATCCTATACTTTAATCATTCTTCAACAAATATGAGTTCATTACACTATATCAGTCATATATATTGATTTTCTAATACTATATATACACATAAGCTTATGTACTAACAGTAGCTATATCTACTGGATAGGTAGATGTATTAGTCAGGATTCAGTCAAGAAAATAGAAAACAAGCTGGTTATTATAACCACAAAAATCTCACACAGGGAACTAAACAAATGTTCACTGACTAATACTGCAAAAAAGAAACACTGTTGCCTCAGTGGAGTAGCTAACCATAAAGCTGAAGAAATAATACAAAGGTTAAATAAACAATGAAGCTAGGGAGTGGGATAAAAGCTAGAAATTAGAACCAGGTGCTATTAGAAATCTTTGCAGCCTCCAGGGTGAAGAAGCATTGCTAGGGTGATGCTTACAGAAACATTAAGCAAAAGAGAGGAGTAAGTTTCTTCTCCCTCCTCCTACGTTCCAGTCTCCCTCTAGTGCTCCATCATCAAAGAGCAGAGATGAAACGGTGGCTTTGGAGAGAGAAACAATAACTTAATAAACAGTAGAGTCAATTCTGTCAACATCTCTGTCTATCAACATCTGTGTATTCCCTCAGGCTGATCTATATCCAAGTACATGGTATAATACAATACCAATATTGACTATGCTTTCACCTCACAAGAGAAAATGGTGCCCCACAGAAAGGAAAACACATTTATCCTTACCTTAAACAGAATAGACAATAAATTCCAATATACTGTATCATCACTGACCCACAGTCACAATTTCCATCTCTGGGCACTGTTCTTTTCTTCTCAAATCTACTACCAATTCGATTTAAATATTCTGTAACTTAAAGTCTAAGGTGCTCTGGTGGCATAGTGGTTGAAGCATTTGGCTGCTAGTCAGAAAGACTGGTTGGAACCCACAAGCACTTCCACGGGATTAAGATGAAGCAATCTGGTTCCATAAAGGTTTATAGTCTTGGAAACCCTACACAATTCTTTTCTGTCCTAAAAGGTTGCTATGAGTTGGAATCTACTCAATGACAGTAGGTTTGTTTTTTGGTTTGTAAACTGAAGTGTAAATTATGAAGTTATTCCCAATTTTAAAGTTATTCACCACCAATAATCCTTATATAAAATAATAATGTAAAAAGGAAAAAGTGATTACTTATTAGATTACAACTTTTGAATCAAAAATGATTCCATTTTCTTAAAATATATAATTGTAGTAAGAACTTGGGAAAGGAGAATTAGAGTGTGAATTGCTATTATAATCATTGTTTTAAGGAATCATTATCCCAAAATCCTCACTTCATATATAACATCATACCTTTAAAAATAATTACCATTTGGCAAAGAACAGAGCTCCCAATATCCAAAGGTATAAGATTTGAAAAACAAAAGGTTTAAGATTTGATAAACAAAATAATTAAATGAGTTAGATAATAACCTAAAGTATGAATGCTGTTGTTAGGCTCCTACTCATAGTGCCCCTATGTACAACAGAACGAAACACTGCCTAGTCCTGAGTCACCCTCACAATCCTTGCTATATGTGAGCTCATGATTGCAGCCACTGTGTCAATCCATCTTGTTGAGGGCCTTCCCTTTTTTCGTTGACCTTCCACTTTACCAAACATGGTATGTTTCTCCAGGGAATGGTTCCTTCTGATAACATGACCAAAGTTGGTGAGACAAAGTCTGGCCATTCTCACTTCCAAGAAGCATTCTGGCTACACTTCTTCCAGGATAGATTTGTCGGTTCTTCTGGCAGTCCACGGTACTTTTGGTATTCTTTGCGAACACCACAACTCAAAAGTATCAACTCTTCTTCATTCTTCTTTATTTATTGTCCAGCTTTCACCTGTATATGAGGCGATTGAAAATACCATGCCTTGGTTTAGGCTCACTTTAGTCTTCAAAGAGACATCTTTGCTCTTCAGCACTTTAAACAGGTCAAATCAGCAGATTTGCCCAGTGGAATCAGTCATCTAATTCTTTGACTACTGCTTCCATGAGTGTTGATTGTGGACCAAAGCAATATGAAATCTCTGACAATTTCAATCTTTTCTCCATTTGTCATGATGCTGCTTATTGGCCAGGTTGTGAGGATTTTCATTTTCTATATGTTGAGGTGTAATCCATATTGCAGACTGTAGTCTTTAATCTTCATCAATAAGTGGTTCAAGTCATTTTCACTATTGGCAAGCAAGGTTTTGTTGTCTGCATATTGAAGGCTTTTAATGAGTCTTCCTCCAATCTTAATACCACATTCTTCTTCATATAGTCCAGCTTCTCTGATTATTTGCTTAGCGTACAGATTGAATAAGTATGGTGAAAGGATATAACCCTGACACACTCCCTTCTTGATTTTAAACCATGCATTTTTCCTTTGTTCTGTTCGAATGACAGCCTCCTGATCTATATACAGGTTCCTCATGAGTACAATTAAGTGTTCTGGAATTCCCATTCTTTTCAATGTTACCCAAAATTTGTTATGATCCACACAATCAAATGCTTTTGCATAGTCAATAAAACACAAGTAAACATCTTTCTGGCATTCTTTACTTTGAGCCAAGATCCATCTCACATCAGCATTGATATCCCTGGATATCCACATCCTCTTCTGAATCCAGCTTGCATTTCTGGATGTTCTCTGACTATATACTGCTGCAAGAATTTTTGAATTACCTTCACTAAGATTTTACTTGCATGTGATATTAATGATATTGTTCAATAATTTCCATATTCTGTGGGATCACCTTTCTTTGGAATGGGTACAAATATGTATCTCTTCCAGTCAATTGGCCAGGTACCTGTCTTACAAATTTCTTGGCATAAATGAGTGAGTGCCTCCAGCATATATAAATTAATATCCACAAATCCATATTGAAATAAATAACTTATTGAATAAATAATTTAGGTGATAATAGACAAATCTTCTATGCAAAATTATTCCAGATACCTTATACAGATACTTCTTCTTCAAGGAGGTATGTTATAACTCCTAAATCATTAAGTGTGGGCTGAAATAGTGATTTCTTTCCAAAGAGTGCATTATGGGAAGGAAAAAAAAAGAAAGAGTAACTTTATAGTCAACATTAATAGTGAAAAGTCATTTTAGTAGTAGAGATCCTTGATATAATGGGTGAAGATGGCAAATTACCACTGTGGTCTTCCTCCCAAAATCTTATAACCACAGTCTGTTTATGAGAGAAAAAAAAATTATATATATATCAGACAAATCCCAGTTGAGGGACATTTATAAAATATGTGACCAGTACTTCTCAAAAACTGTCAAAGTCATCAAAACTAAGTGAAGTCTGAGAAACTGTCCTAGTCAAGAGAACCCTAAGGAGACATGACAGCTCAGGGTAATGTGATATCCCTGGTTGGGATTCCAGGACAGGAAAAAGGATGTTAGAGAAAAACAAAAGAAATCTGAATATAGTTTGGACTTAGGTTAATAATGTATAAATACTTGATCATTGTTTTTAGCAAATTTCCATAATAATAAAAGTGTTATTGATAGAGGAAACTGAGTGTTACAGAATTCTGTACTATCACTGTAATTTTTCTATAATTATACAAAATATCTATCAATCTGTAAAATTCCTGTGAATCTAAATATGTTTAAAAGTATATACTTAAAAAGTTATCTCCATTTGTAGAATGTACTCTGAAATACATTTTAGTTTATTGAATTATGATTTCCTTGTTATAATGATCAATTGTTAAAAGTGGCTTGGTGACGTCTTGCACTTACTTGCTTTCAGACAGGTTGAAGTTTGGTTTTAATTGTATTCTTCTGGAGGAGGTGAGGAAGATGCTCCCAAAGCTATATGTGTGCATATTTTGTTGTCACCTATTTGCTGACCACAATTTTATTTGTTTTCTACATTTTAAGAATGATAGAATGTAGAATTCACGAGGACTTCAAAGCCATAACAGAATAACAAAACAAGAATGATGGCTCAGGGCTGAATTGTGAATTCTAAGGTTGACTCCAGTAGTTCCCCTTCCACCTCTCTTTCCAGAGAACCAGCCCTCTCAGGAGCATCTTATATCCATAAAATCCCAGAAAACTCATGGTGGACAATAACTGCCAGAGCCTCTAACTCTCATATCTGACTTAAGCCTTTACTCTTTTTTTTTTTTTCTTTTTCAACAATTTTCATGAAAGTTTACAGACAAAATTCATTTTCCAAACAACATTCCATACATTTTGTTTCATGACATTGACTGCAATCTCCATAATATAACAGCTCTCTTCTCACTTCCTTCCTCTAGTTACCCTTTCACAGTGTCATTCTTTCTTAGTCATTCCTGCCCTCTGAGCTATCTCCCTGTGCAAATACTACTGCCCTTCTGTTGTGGTTGTTATGTGCCATCAAGTCGGACCTGACTCATAGCAACCCCTCCTTGGGTTTCCGAGGCAGTATCACTACGGAAGTAGATTTCCCAGCCTTCCTTCCAAGGAGTGGCTGGTGGGTTTGAACCACCAGCCTTCTGGTTAGCAGTCAAGTGCCTTAGGCACTACGCTACCAGAGCTCCCTGTAATTGATTGTTCTAGGGAATGTACCTACCTGGTATAATGTTCACAATATATGCCTGTCTATTGTTTGGCTGGAAGCCATGGGAATGAGTTCAATTCCAGGTCTGAAGGATAACTAGGGACCATTGCCTTAGGGGTACCACCAGTCTCTTTCCGACCAAAGCCTGTTCTTATTTATTTTTTAAAAAATTGGAGGTTTTTTCCACATTTTTCTCCCACTTTATCCAGGATATCCTTTTGTAAGTGGTTGTAACCAGGCACCATCTATTTTTTCTGGTCTCAGGGTCATGTAGGCTAATGTTCCCATGTTTCACTAGTGCCTGGATTATTTGTCTCTAGGTATCTTTGGTTATCTTCATTCTTCCTTGTTCCCGACAAGGAGAGATCGGTTTTTGGATCCTAGATGGCCACTTGCAAGTTTTTAAGACCCCGGTCACTACTCAACAATGTAGGACAATGTTTTTGGGTAGAATGATATGCCAATTGATCTTGATATTCCCCATGATCACGATCCCAAGCCCATGGACCCAACAACTCACTTCCTTTGGGTATTTGGCTGTGGCTAAGAAGTTATCATAACTTTGCCGCATTGGCTACATTATGCCCACACTCTTTATTATCCGCTGCTTTTCATCCAAATTATCCTGTCTCTTCTCTCACCACAATCTAACCTCAAAATTTTTATTTAATCAGTGACCATCTTTATTTGATCAAAATAAAGGAAAGAATCCATGTACAATGTCATAAAACATCACCTGGTAGCTTATATTTTCAATTGCTTATTGTTACATTTGTGTTTTCTGTTATTTAAGATCAAGCAGTTGAAATGGTTTCAGGTTTGACTGTGAAGAAGCTTGAACTTGTTAATAAACTGATCTTTATTATATGTGCATTATATTTATTTTTCATCCAATAAGCATTTCTTAAGTATCTACCATATTTCAGCAGCTATTATAGTTATAAAATGTGCTAGTTATAAAATTATAAACCAAATAAACATGTTTCCTATGTTCATTTACTGGAGTAACAGGAAATAAATATGTAAATAGATATTATTTAAAGGCATTAAAGGTTATTTGAGCTCAAATGAGGGTATGATTAAATCTTTGTTTTAGGTGAATTACACTTGCTGATAAAGGATATCTTGGATATGATGAAATAACAAGTTTTCTATATTAGTAAAACAACAACAAAAGCAGAAGCATTAGAACTTTTTTTTAATCGCATTTATCTAGAGACTTGCAGTTTTTACACATTATTTCATATGTGTTTTAAACCATTTTTCAAATGAGGAAATTGGGATTCACAATAATTAAGTGATTTTAACAATTTAAGATTACCATTGAATAGCCTGGTTAAAGATGGAAGTCAAGTCTTCTGACTCAGAATGTCTTGTTTTCCTTTATCATTTACTGTTCATATCCTTTTGTCATTATTTACGTATCAGTAAATTTAAGCAATTAAGGTCATGAGAGGATTTATCAAGGGATTTTTGTTAGGTAAAAGTCTAAATTGGTGAGCCGGCTTCTGTCCATTTTCATGAAAGATGAAATGGCCTCTTATCTTTCTCTTCAGTTTCCCTTCTCTCTTCCTCTTAAGCCCTGAACCTTCTTGACTCCCTCAGGGATAACACGCAATGATAGTAATGGCACATTATATTATCCAAATGTCAACTAGCTCATAGAAATTTTGCTATCCACAGAGTAGTCCTACACAGGCAAAGATTTCATGGTTTTGAGGGTTTTTTTTGTCATTTTTCTTTCCTTTTAAATTAAAAAATTACGTTGCTTAAAGTAGGATTTCCCAAACCACTTACTAAATTTAACAATTTTTTAGCTTTTCATTTTGTAAGACTTGGATTAAACTGTAGATAAATGCTAAATGGAAGATGGAAGAAAGTGTACTGGGAAAAATGTCAGCTCACAACTTTAAGGATGTAAGAAATGGAGTGCTGTCTTTCTCTTAGTGAAATATCTCTTTTGAATTTCCATTCTGATGAGAGTTCGAAAATATGTCTTAGGTAATGATGAATTTCTTCCTCCCTTCATCTTGGCCCCCCCCTTTTTTTTTTTTTCATGAAGTTATTTAACTTCCAGCATACAAATCATGGCTTAGTAATAAACTAGATTGTCATCTATGCTTGCTGGAGGAGCTCTGGAAGCCTAGTGCCTAAGGCACTTGACTGCTAACCAGAAGGCTGCTGTTCAAACCCACCAGCCACTCGTTGGAAGGAAGGTTGAGCAATCTACTTCTGTACTGATACCACCTTAAAAACCCAAGGCGGGTCGCTTTGAGTCGGGGCCAACTCCACGGCACATAACAACAACAACATGCTTGCTGGCTTCTACCAAGATGGCTTTAGATTTCTGAGCCCTACTTATGATGTGGTTTTGTAAATCATGTTTATTTCTATTTGTTTAATCACAAGGTATCTTCCTGTGTTTTGACAATTTTTGTCACATGGTGCTGCTCCCTGAGATATACTGGGACATGCACAGATTCTGTGGGCCTGCCTCAGGTCTATCTTTCCAGACACAGCATGGACACATTTCTTCTGCTCCTACACATTACCAGTTAAGAGAAACTTAGAGGATTATGACATACCTCATACTTTATTCAGGAGGCAGATATAAGATTTTTTTTTTAAGTCCTAGGTCTCCAGATATATTTATGTGGGCCCTATTATCACTATCATCATGTATCCATGTCTCAGAATTTCAAGACTGAATTCAGAGGGAGGTGGGCCAAAATTAGGAGCTTTCTGCTGGATGAAACCTGATTGTGAGTTCTCTTCTACTCTCTCGGGAGCAATTTGCAATGAATACTATTGTTTCTGGGTGCTGTTGAGTCAATCCCAACTCATAGTGACCCCATGTAACACAACAGAATTCTTCTATTGTCTTTTCTTGGCTGTAACCTTTATGGAAGCATATTGCCGGGTCTTTTTCTTATGGAGTTGCAGGGTAGGTTCGAAACACCAATCTTTCAGTCAGAAACTGAAGCTTAACTATTTGCACCACTGCAGTAAAAAAAAAAATTGGCTTTCATTAATTACACATTTTTTTAACATATTGTTTATGGTATAAATGTAATTATTATTTTAAGACCATTGGTTCAAAAATGCTCAGCCTTAAAAAACGAGAATTTGATCCTATGGATTCTTGACATCTGTTGAATATAGGCAAAGAATTACCAGTTAGAAGCAGCAAGGCATTGTGTTTAAGATTATCCATTCTGAAGCCATTCTATTTGGGATCAAATTCTAGCTCTTTCACTCATCAGTTTTGTGTCCTTGGGAAAACTACTTATTTGTATTGGGAGGTTACATAATAGATATTAAACATGTTTCTAATACTGTTCAGTCTGTAATAAGCAGAGTAATAAGTAAAATATGAGATAATATTTTACTAAAATATTTCCATGATATAGAATAGAACAAAATTTGGTATATATTTACCACCAGGAAGTCATATATATTTTACACAAAAGAGAGAAAAATACTGAAATTATGACTGGTGATATTATCTTTATATTGAAGATTAGAGAATAGATTCAAAGAGGTTATGTAACTTTGCTCAAGTTCAGTAAGTGGGTTAGGCATTTGAATTCAGATCTTTATAACCACTTTCTAAAGTATGTACAAGCATCATCCTCATTTTCCAGAAATCTGAGGCATATACAGTTTAAAAAGCATCCCCAAAGATACATAACTAACAGGTGGTACCACCTTGTTTCAGTTATTATGCTTCTGACTATAAATATCATATACAACTACAAGGCTGGATATAGAATATTTTAGCAGTTGGTTAATTGAGCGGCTCAATAACATTATCAGTAGGACTTCTCTATTTTTCTGTGCTATCTTCTTGAGTAGGTACTTTCATGTGGGCTAAAAATGGTTTTCCTTGCTTCACATTTACATACACCAGAGACCAAGACTAAGAAGAAGAATGTTGCTATCCATGTTTCTTTTTAAGAGGAAAACATTTTCCAAAAAGTCCCAGCAGAGTTCTTTCACGTTTTATGGTCCAAATTAGGTATATATAAATTAAGTATATATAAATATATATAAAGCATACATAAATTAATATAAAATTAAGATATAAACCTACTCAATTAGAGTAGTAAATAAAATTATTCTTGATTCACTTAGTAGGACAACTCAAGATTTAGTCATTAGATTTTGGAAGGAAAACAAACAAACAAAAAAGGTGGAGTAGGGGAGGTGGTGCAGACTTCTATATAGGTAATCAGTATGTGTCTTAAATCAGGATTTGAACTATGGAGTTGGAGTAAATGCAGTAGTAAAAACACTAGTTTTTTTTTTTTTTTTTTTTTCTTAGCTTGGTGTTAATGCCACATGAAAATTATTTGAAGATGTTTTAAATTAAAGGCATGTTTATCATTTTCATTTTCCAAACTAAATCCTCTTGAAACTGAATAACTCAATTCAGTATATCTTAAATAGTTTAGATATATGTATATATAAAATCTATTTTTCTGATCTTCACAGACTGGCATTTTAAAATGTGTGGCTGATTTCATGCTCTTCATCAAGTGGATACTTGAGAAAATAATACCTAATGATTATAAAGCAATGTTTGTTATTATTAATATTTGTTAGAATGATAGTAAATGTTTTTTTATATGACATGTTCATTGTTCATTTTAATTTAGGGATAATTGAATTCTTTCATGTTTATATATGATATTATTATGTCTTCTTGTTGGGTGCCATCAAGTTGGCTCCGATTAATTGTGACCCTATATACAACATTAAAAAAAAAACAAAAAAACACTGCCTGGTCCTGTGACATCCTCACAATCCTTGCTATGCTTGAGCCGTTCACTGCTTCCACTGTGTCAATCCATCTCACTGATGGTCTTCCCCTTCTTCGCTGACCCTCTACTTTACCAAGTATGGTATCCTTCTCCAGGGAATGATCCCTTCTGGCAACATGACCAAAGTAGGTAACATGATGTTTGGCTATTCTCACTTCCAAAGAACATCTGGGCTACACTTCTTCCAGAACAGATTTGTTCATTCTTCTACATTCCATGGTATTTTCATTATTCTTCTCCAACACAACAATACAAAGGCATCAACTCTTCTTTAGTCTTCCTTATTACTTTTCCAGCTTTGACATGCATATGAAGCAATGAAATTTACCATGGTTTGGGTTAGGTGTATTTTAGTCTTCAGAGTGACATCTTTGCTTCTTAACAGTTTAAAGAAGTCTTTTGCAGAATATTTTCCTAATGCAATATGATGTCTAATTTCCTGACTGCTGCTTCCTTGTTGACTGTGGATCCAAGTAAAGTGAAATCCCCAACAACTTCAGTCTTTTCTCTGTTTATCATGATGTTGCTGCTTATTGGTCTAGTTATGATAATTTTTGTTTTCTTTATTTTGAGATGTGATCTATACTGAAGACTGTAGTCTGATCTACATCAATAGACACTTCAAGTCCTCTTCACTTTCAGTGAGCAAGGTTGGATCATCTTCATATCATATATTGTTAGTGGCTCTTCCTCTAATTGTGATGCCATGCTCTTCTTCATATATCCTAGCTTCTCAGATTATTTGTTCAGCATACATATGAATAAATATGATGAAAGCATACCACTCTGATGAAATCCTTCCTGACTCAAAACCATGCAGTATCCCCTTGTCTATGTACAGGTTCCTCAAGTGGACAATTAAGTGTTCAGAAATTCCTAAACTTCACAATGTTATCCAGAATTTATTATGATTCACACAGCTGAAGCTTTTGCATAGTCAATAAACAAAGTTAGAGCTCTTTCTGGTATTCATTCTTTCAGTTAAGATTCATCTGACATCAGCAATAATATCCCTCATTCCACATCCTCTTCTGAATCCAGTTTGCATTTCTGGAAGTACTGTGTCAATTTACAGCTGCTACCATTTTTCAATTATCTTCACTAAGATTTTACTTGCATGTGATATTGATGATATTGTTTGATAATTCCTACATTCTGTTTGATTACCTTTCTTTGGAATGGGTACAAATGTGGATCTCTTCCGGTCAGTTGGTCAGGTAGCTGTCTTGCAAATATCTTAACATGAACCCCTAAGCACCTCAAGTGCTACATCTGTTGATTGAAACATCTCAATACTCCATCAATTCCTGGACCTTTGTTTTTTGCCAATTCCTTCAATGCAGCTTTGATTTCTTCAGTGCAGTTTAGACTTCTTCCTTCAATACCATTAGTTCTTGATCATGTGCCACCTCCTAAAATTGTTGGATATCAATCATTTTTTTCTGCACCTGCAAAGGAAAAGCAAATGGAGACGGACAGTTACTCTGTGCATTCTTTCCATCTTCTTTTGATGCTTCCTGCATCATTCAATATTTTTCCCACAGACTCCTTCGATATTGCAACTCAAGGTTGAATTGTTCTTCAGTTCTTTCAGCTTGAGAAATGCTGACTGAATTCTGCCCTTTTGATTTTCTAACTTCAGGTCTTTGCCTATTTCATTATGATTGTTTCTTTACCTTCTCATGCTGCCCTATGAAACCTTTTGTTCATTCTTTTATTTCAACATTTCTTCCATTTGTTTTAGCTACTCTACATTCAAGAGTAACTTTCAGAGTCTCTTCTGACATGCATTTTGGTGTCCTCTTCCTTTCCTGCTTTTTCAAGGACATTTGTTTGTTCATGTCTGATGTTCTTGATGTCATCCCACAACTCATCTGGTCTTTGGTCATTGTTCAGTACATCAAAATCATCCTTCAGATGTTCTAGAAAGTCAAGTGAGACATAATTCAGTTTATATTATGGCTCTTATAGACTTATTTAATTCTCCTTAACTTCAACTTGAACTTGTAGGTGAGTAATTGATGTCTGTTCCACAGTCAGCTCCTGGCCTTATTTGGACTGATGATATTTAACTTCTCCATTGCTTCTTTCCAAAGATGTGGTACATCTGATTTCTGTGTATTCCATCTGGTAACGTCCATGTGTGTAGCTGTCATTTTTGTTCTTGAAAAATTATATGTTCAGTGAATAAGTCATTGGTCTTGCAAAATTATATCATGTGATCTCTGGTATCAATTTAATCAAGGCCATATTTTCCAACTACTGATGATTCTTTGTTTCTAACTTTCACATTCCAATCACCAATAATTATCAATATATCTTGATTGCATGTTTGGTGAATTTCAGACCTCAGAAGTTGATAAAAATCTTCAATTTCTTCATCTGTATCTTTAGTAGTTGGTATGTCAATTTGAGTAATAGTAGTATTAACTGGTCTTCCTTGTAGGCATGTGGAAATTACTCTATCACTGACAACACTGTACTTCAGGATGAAGCTTGAGATGTTCTTTTTGACAGTGAAAGCTGCACCATTGCTCTTCAACTTGTCATTCCTGGCATAGCAGATCATGTAATTGTCTCCTTTCAAAATGGCCAATTCCAGTCTGTTTCAATTAATTAATGCCTAGGATATCAAAAGGAGCTCTGTTAACATAGTGCCGAAGGCACTTGACTGCTCACCAGAAGGCTGGAGGTTCAAACCCACCAGCCACTCCT